>NC_053168.1:111816630-112016630 GCF_016835505.1 Polypterus senegalus
TTTACTATGGCGGGAATGTCATCAGGGTGCAGGAGCTCTTGAAGTACACATGTGAAGCCATCAACAGCACATTGGAGTGTTTTGGAATGGTGTGGGTAAGTGAAAGGATGCATCTCCTAAGCACAGTTAAATACAATAGTCAGTTGATGCAAGGATTCTTCTTGGAATTGGGCTGCTTTGAATTGAAAGACAGAAGAATGTGACTGATAAGTTTTTGTTCATTTTAAACTAAGTTGACACCTACATAGAAACTGCGATGTTGTAGTGGAAACTGAGCTTTAGCTTTTAGGAGCAGTAAAATGTAGCAGCCAAGGTTTTCGGTTCCTTGCTCCTTTGTGCTGGCTCTGCTTTTGTAGTTTCCCACCCAATGTATTTTGTCTTATGTGTGTCTTTGTGATTCAATTACAATACGTGGAAAAAAATCAATGAAATACATTCAGTACTTGCACAGTGAGGGTGGCATGGTGGAGCTGTGGTAGCGCTGCTGCCTTGCAGTATCAAGACCAGGATTTGTGTCCCTGGTCGTCCCTGCATAGAGTTTCCATGGTCTCCCCATGTTTGTGTGGAGCTCTGGTGTCCTCCCACTGTCCGAAGACATGCGTTTTAGGTGGACCGGTGACACTAAATTGGCCCGTGTGTATGTGGTTTTGGCCCAGCGATGGACTGGTTCCCTGTTGGCTTATTATTCTCTGGGATAAGCTCCAACACCGACCGCGACCCAGGTCTGGATTAGAAAATGACATGACTTGCACAGTGTAGCTAGTCAAAACTCTTTTGACAATTCAGAGAATTCCCACAACAAGTAAAGATCCTTCAAACCCCAAGGCCTTTTCACTTTGTGTGACTTTTCCAGTAATTTTTCAGTTGCCTTCATTTACATAATCTCAACAAGATGCAATCAGTGGTTTGCTCTCATGAAGAACATTCCAACTAGTCAACAGCTCCATGCAATTATATCAGATGGGTTTGATTCTGCCTTCTTCTTAAGGGTGAACTCTATGTGCAAACAGTGGAGAGGCTTATTTCCCATATTTTACATACAGAAAAGAATGGAGAAAGAAACTAAAACGAGAGTGTTGAGATTACGACTGAATAAGCAGTACCTGTTACCCTTGATACATCACAGGCTCCATCAAGCAACACGCTATAGGTGGTCGCAAAAAAAGGGCGATCATGATTGTGCTGGAAGGTGTTGGCATACATCACTATCAAGTTGTGTAAATTGACATGGTCTACACTGAAAAAAAAATGTGATGATTCACACTTAATATTTTCAATCTGAACCAATATAATTCTTTTTAGCTTAATGATCCCACAATTTTTAAGTTGAGGCAAATCATTTAGAGTGATTGGGTGCAATTCACTTTTTTTTTTACTGAAGTAAATCTCTATTTTTTAAGTTGTTCTTCTTTTCTGGCAGTTGGAAAGCCATCAAACTGGAAAGTTCGACCGAAAGAATATATAAATGGCCCCCAAACACAGCACATGAACAACCTAAAATATTAAGTTAAATGAAATAGTATTTTTATGTTTATTCCATCCACCATAACTTAATTTGGTACAATTTTTTTTTACATTGATTGAGATCTGAAACCAAATATTTCAAGCTACAACACTAAATGACTAATCTTAAGTTGCTTGAAAGAGAAAATTTGCGTTGAACGAACAACATCAATGTTATACTTTTTTCAGTGTAGCGCAGCAATCAGAAATCAAATGTGACATACTGTACATCACGTGACTTCTAGCCATGGGGTAACATCAGATTGAGTCTTTCATTTTTCTAGCAGCTCTGAGGAGAAGCAATGGCATGAGCTATGTTGGGCTGAGTGGGTCATATTTTACTGGGTGAAGTTCTGTTTTCTCTTAGAACCGCCACCATTACATTGTATTTTATCAACAGAAAAGAGAGAAAACACAATACAGATTCTAAATGTTAGTGAATGCTTGCACCAATTGCAACATTTGAAATGTTTTGCCTGTGCTTTTTCCTCCTTGGTTTTCATTTGCAATCAAAAGTTAATTCAAACATGCTAATTTTGTACTGTTGATATTGTGCAGGAAGACCCAACATTGAATACAAATTCAGAGTTCATTACCTCGGGCAACCTTCAAATCTGCCATAGGCTGAGGTTTATGTGGGTTTTATGTTACTGGCATGTTTGGGCATCTCAGATCTAAGTTTCCTACTTTGTTCTACCAGTCTCTGTAATTTTTAAATGTGTCGAGACATTTTTCTTTCAACTATATATTTGACTCCAGTAACTTGGATTGCAAAATAACAGAATCTTTTAACTGCTGTTGTGTTGCACTTTTCCCCTTTTTGACTCTGTTGATTTGATGGTAGGCTAGTTGATGCTGCTGTATAAACTCTTAATGTGCAGAATTAATATAAGCTTGCTATTGCCCTGATAAAACTAACTGCCTCGCTCACTTTATTCACTATCATTTCTAGATGTACTGTATTACGTAGTAAGTAGGTGTTCTCTTTCTTAATTTGACTGAAGTATAAATCATACACATAATTGCAAACTGATTTATAAACAGAAACCAAGCATACAACGTTATATGAAAAACAAAATAGGCAAGTGTATTACAGTGTTTCTTGCTTTCAGATGCTGCCGATCTGCTACTGTTGCCACAACTATTAATTAGAAAGTTCCAGCAGCATACAAGTTTCAAGCATCTTAACATAAAGTATACGAAGGCTTCTCCACAGCAAGTGGTCATTCTGGATAGGTGGAAGAAGACCACCGACAACTCCCAGACACACTTCCTGCGCTCTCAGCTCTTATAAATTTTATCAGGGCAATAATTGTATACGTTCTAGACACGTCAACGACTAAGCAAATAAGAAAGAGCAGGGACAAACATTTGAGAAAGTCGGGTAATTTATTAGAGATAAATAAACTAAATTCACTCACAGGCAGTTATACGTTGTGTTGTCACAATGTCAGTCCAAACATGGAATCAAAATTTAATGCGATCTTGAACAAACGTTAATTGCAAATATTGTTTTTACTGAAGTTTTAAAGTAAAAGTGAAAATAATGCATATGTAACAATTCCCATGAAAATAGCAATCTCTTTAAATTGTTTATCCAGTTTACCAAACCCATGGGTGGGCGAGTGAAGCCCCCTAGTTATTTTAAGAAAACTAGACTGAAATTTGAACTCAATTTCTGATTCCTGTATTGCTTCCACTTTAAACACTGCTCTTTTCATCTTTAGCAGGCTGTGTTTCTCATCTTAAGATATACTTGCTTCACTTATTATTTGGCTGATGCCTTTATCCAAGGGGCTATACAACATTTGACAGATACAGTTGGTTGGAGCACAGGCAGGTGAAGTGAGCTGCTCATGGCCACACAGTGTCAATAGCAGGATTTGAAGTCCAAAGCTTTACCCGCTATACCACGGTGCCTACAATTGTGTGGAATCTCCTTTTTGAGTCCTTTGTTTATTGAACACATTTTGCTGCATTTTAACAATGTAACCTCCTGCTGATGCTAGAATACATGAATGTGTTTTTTCCTCTTGTCCCTAAGGTCTGCACACTGGTGGTGGGCTATGTACTAGCAATTTCTTTTAAATGGACCCCAAGCACACAACACTATCTCAGAGCCATTTCAGTGCCAGTCTGGACAGTGCTGCTGTTGTACTTGGGTAAGTAAGTGCAGATTAATAACTTAAACCAAAGTTATTAATTAAATAAATACATTTTGATTTGTTTTCTTTCTGCCTAAAAACATTGGTTGCTGAGGGCACTGTGGCTTGTCCTTTTGTCTGTTTGCTGTCTCGCAGTCAATCGTAGAGTTAAGCTGCTGGGACTGACTCTCTTGACAAGTTAAAAACAATTGTTCCATAGTAAAGCCAAATCTTCTGCCTACAGCATCTGTGACTGGCTCCTGGAGAATCCCCATCTTCATTCTGGTTGTGTCTCTAATGATAGTGGGTGCCTTCCAGGAAAGAAAGCGGGCAAATGGAGTAGGTGAGGCCAATGCCCTGAAAAATAAATGTGTGTATTTAGATGAGTAGACTCCATAATAACATTTAATATTATCACCTGTCCTACAGGACTAGAGATCTCTGACCAGGTGCTTTCCATTGCCGCCAATACCATCAGCATGGCATTCTCCTACACTGGCTTTAGGCAGAAGCCTTCTGAACGTTCTGATTTTCAGCTCACAGGTGACTGACTCTAGTTTTACAATTTGAAAGCATATTTTTAAAATCATTTATGGTAATGATACAATACATCAAGACTCCTTCAAATTAACTAAATATACTAATTATTTTAAATTTGTCCTGGTCACTGTCTGTTTGAAGTTTGCATGCTTAAATGGATTTTCTTTTGGTTTCCTTTCACTATCCAAAGTCGAGCTGACTAGAATAAGTGGACACTTGAGAAATGGCCTGGTGTTTGTGTGTGAGTGTGAATGTTAAGGGTAAGTTTCTGTTTTATACTACTAATATGGTATCTGGCTCTGTATCGATAGACAGGTTCAGAATATGGAAGGATGGTGTAGAAGTCAATGCTATTGACTGTGAATGTAGTGGCAGTTAGTACAATGTTCGGGGTGTCGTTATGGTCTATAAGCATTCCAATATTTGCTGTAGTTGACACATTCTTTATTTGCTAAAAGACAGAGTTACAAAAGTATATGGGCATGGATGCTTAGTTTATGTTGGTAAACCACAAAGTAAAGACAATTTGAAAATTAGGCAGTAACTGCAATGGATTGATGCTGATGCAAAACAACACATTCACGATGGCTTATGGGTAGTTTGAACGCGTGCAGCACAGTACTGTTCTATTAGTCAAGCTGAAGCCAAGGTCAAACATGAACGCTCCTCTGAGAGATTGCAACATTACTGAGCTATAGTGAGATTAATTTGGACAGATGTTGTGACACCTTGTGAAATTCACCAAAAGGATATTGGCTTGTGATCAGTAAGCTGTTTGGATGCACATGTTACGCAAATTTTACAGTGTCCCAAGTTATCATGCAGTTTGGCATGAGCAGATCCATAGCTGATATCCAAATGTGCAGCAACAGTGGTGTGACGATGCGGGTCGCTCCATGCTCCCATCTTGCATTCAGGGAGCCCTGAACTCGTCACGGTAGGTAATGTTACCGATGAGATTGGCAGTGAGGCACAACAAATAGAGCAAAGGGATGGTGCAAAAGTGCAAAGTGCTTTTATTTAAAAACAACAAAAAAAAAAAAAAGTGTTCAAATAAATAGTGCAGTGTTTAAAAAAAATGTCTTTATTAAATAAGTAATCCATAAAAACAGAAGTTAAGTGAAGGTTAAAAAAAACACAGAAGAAAAAACAATCCTTTAAAACGACGAGGTTAAAACAAAGCTGGAAGCAGTCCTTTAAATAAAATCCAAAGCCCGGTGTCTTTTACCTGGCGGCTCCCCTGCTTCTCCCATCAGGGTTCTCAACAGGAGAGTCGCCCTACCAGCAGCTGGCCTTCTCTCTACTCTGCTGGTCTGGACGCTTCCCGATCCCTGGCTTCGGTTGCACTCTCTAGACTGAGACTTGGCTTCCCTAACGACCAGGACGTTCACGTCAGGGAATTCACCACCCAAGCCTCTCGACTCCCACTGCCTTTTCGGCCTTACGCAACCAGCTGTCTTACTACCGGTCACTCCCGTTCCTCCATAAAATGTTCAGCGGGAGCGACCACTACCAGCTGCCCTAGGTGTTTGACAAACATCCCTGCTAGGGCTTAACTGTCCAGCTGCCTGCCTGCCTGCGGGCCTTCACTCGCTTACTTGCTCGCACCGTCTCTCTCTCTCTCTCTCTCTCTCTGTCTCTCTCTCTCTCTCTCTCTCTGCTGCTTTCTGCTTTCTGCTCTCCTGCAACCCCTGTCTTTCTTTTTCCTTCCTTTTTTCTTCTTCCCTCTTCCTTAGCCGCCTTGCGCTTCTATTCATGAAGAGGACGTGGCAGCTGTGGCAAATCAACAGACCCGAACACAATCACGGATGCGGACAATTTCTCACCTGTGCACTTAGGTGGGAAACGCTCACATCACGGATCATCCCGGGAACCTGTTTTACCACACAACCACCACGCCCCCTTGCTAAGCCGCGAGTGCGGTGATTATTTATTTAAAACTGGCCCTTTGACATGAGCTGTGGACCCGCTATAACACAAGTGGACCTCATCATCTGTCGCTGTTCAGTGATAAAGGCATTCACCATGTCGATGTGGGTTTATGTATGCAATGTTGATGATTAACCAGATCAAGTTTTGTTGGTAGATTTGTTCTTCCCACTTTAAAAGTTTCTACCCATTCCTAAGCATTTCGTTGAGTGATGCTGTTTTCACTTCCACACTAAGCCAACATCCTTTGTTGAACTTCAGTAGGTTTCACCCTCTGCCCAATGAAACCTCACCATGGTGCATTATTCAACAATGTTGCAGTCCTGCAGCAGAGAGCATCCATGCTCATTTGACCTGGATTTCAACTAGATTAATGACCGAGCACTGGGATGTGCATGTTTGAACTCTTTGTAAGCAGTCACAAACGTGTTGCATTGCATCAGCTTCTATCAGTTGCAGTTAGCGTGTAGTTTTTAACTTGCTTTCACTATTAAATGAGGGTAAGTAAAGTAATGTTTTGAAATATCACTGATGTTTGGAAAAGAAAACATAATAGTTACATGTGCACTGCTGCAATGTTTGATGTGTTACTGCAGTGGAGTTAACTTTCAATATGTTGTTATTGTTTGTAAACGCAGTCATATTTGTACAATACATGTTTGGCTTGTTGCAAATAATGCTTCTAGAGAAGTCCATGGAAATAGATTAAAAACGATTACTAAACGAAAAATAGCACTACTTTAACCCAGTTGTTTAAGTTTGTGTTGAAAGACACAGTGTGCATCTGAGAAGATGGGAAGCCCACTAAAATCCATTCATCTTCCAAATCCATTTATCTAGAGTAAAGTCGTGGGGCAGCATAAGAAAAGTTGAAGAAAAGAAATACAATTTAGGAGAAATCATGTTTTTTTTCCTCCAAATGGACTTCTTGCAAATGATTATAAGTTATGACCATTTAAAAGAATTCTAGCCAAGTGTGGTTCCTTATTTTCATTTTGTAAATTGTAGTCATCATCTTTGTCTCAAGGGGTGTTGAAGGTACTTTTTACTTCTTAGGAACTGAACATAATCTTTACAAGATATGAAATCTTTACAACACACTGAAAAATGCAGACTACAGATACAGTGTGTGTGTGTGTGTGTGTGTGTATATATATATATATATATGTATATATATGTATATATATATATGTGTATATATATATATATATATATATATATATATATATATATATATAGCATAGTTTACTGTCAAATAATGCAAAGAGTATGCGACACGTGTTTCGCCCTTATTTGGGCTCATCAGGCGTACACACTCCACTGCTTCCCTGCGGGTATCAAACCTCAGACATCAGCGTCAGAGACAAAGTCCCTTTACGCTGCGCCATGGCGTGTAGTTCGTTCATTTGACAGCCTGTAGATCGGAGTAATTACATTCATCATTCGTAGTGTGAGTCCCGACCTGATTGTATGGGTGGTTACCTACTAGGTAACGCACCACGGAGCCCTCTTTCAGTTGCGAGAAAATCATAGGATGTTACATAGTTTACTGTCAAATAAGTTCGCAACACGTGCTTTGCCCTGACGCAGACATCCGAGGTTCGATCCCCTCTAGGGGAGCAGTGGAGTGTGTACTTCTGATGAGCTCAAATGAGTGTCTGGATTTTGGATGGAGGTATTTTTGACCATTCTTCTATACAAAATCTCTGCAGTTAAATTTGATGGCTTCTGAGCATGGACAGCCTGCTTCAAATCATCCCATAGATTTTCGATGATATTCAAGTCAGGGGACTGTGACGGGCATTCCAGAACATTGTACTTCTCCCTTTGCATGAATGCCTTTGTAGATTTCGAACTGTGTTTTGGGTCATTGTCTTGTTTTGAATATCCAACCCCTGCGTAACTTCAACTTTGTGACTGATGCTTAAACATTATCGTGAAGAATTTGTTGATATTGGGTTGAATTCATCCAACCCCCGGCTTTAACAAGGGGCCCAGTCCCTGAACTAGCCACACAGCCCCACAGCATGATGGAACTTCCACCAAATTTGACAGTAGATAGCAGGCGTTTTTCTTGGAATGTGGTGTTCTTCTTCCACCATGCAAAGCGCTTTTTGTTATGACCAAATAACTGAATTTTTGTCTCGTCAGTCCAAAGCACTTTGTTCCAAAATGAATCTGGCTTGTCTAAATGAGCATTTGCATACAACGAGCAACTCTGTTTGTGGCGTGAGTGCAGAAAGGGCTTCTTTCTTATCACCCTGCCATACAGATGTTTTGTGGAAATTGCGCTGAATTGTATAACAATATACAGATACGCCATCTGCAGCAAGATGTTCTTGCAGGTCTTTGTAGGTGATCTGTGGGTGGTCTGTAACCATTCTCACAATCCTGCGCATATGTTGCTCCTGTATTTTTCTTGGCCTGCTAGACCTGCTGGGTTTAACAGCAACTGTGCCTGTGGCCTTCCATTTCCTGATTACATTCCTTACAGTTGAAACTGACAGTTTAAACCTCTGAGATAGCTTTTTGTAGCCTTCCCCTAAACCAGGGGTCTGCAACCTTTAAGACATAAAGAGCCACTTGGACCCGTTTTCGAAAAGAAAAAAAAACTTGGAGCTGCAAAACCATTATGCAACGCGTACATGCATCTATTTAATCGAGCGTTTATTTACGTTTAAACTTCTACTTTTATTCATATTTAAAATGCGAAAAAACTTGGCGAAATCACAATAAATAACCACGCACCAACTCTGCAACTTGTTTACAAGTTAGTATGGCAAGTTACATATCAAAATGCTCGGCAGCTCATTGGCTGTAAGTTTTGAGTGTCAGTCACAGTGTCCAATCAAACTGGTAGATTCTACCAGAGTTCAGAGCTATACGTCACTCTCAAAGCTTTCTGTGACACTGGTTGGCTATACGAGGTGCCAGTCAACCCCAGACCCGTCGTAATTGGCCAACTTAGGTGTCTTTCGGAAGCTAACACTTCCGTGTTTCATGCGGTAGCATGGTTATCGCCGACAGAAACAAATTACGTCTAATATGAGCAATATAAGTGAAAAAAAATTACGTAGGTGGTCTCAAGTTATGAAACGTTTTCTGGAGTTTTGTCCCTTTGAGAATATATCGCGCTTTGGACCTAAATCGTTTTACTGGATTATATTCGCTGGAGCCTTACAGACACAATGGGATCAATACTGCTCGGAAATATTGATGTTTGACTTGCAGGGGGTCTTCAAAGGTAGGCATAGTCAACTCTTAAAAGTATGTACTTCTCTGTAAAAAAGGCTTTAGTGTCAGTGCTGTGGTTGTTGTGTGTCAAAATAGTTTATATCATCGGAAAGACGAGACTTTGAAGTTTCATTTGATGGGTAGGGTGTCGAGATGCATGGCAGATGGGCATGCACACATTACTGTAACGTTTTTAAAACGCTGTTATGTCCCGGGACTGGCACGTGTGCGCGTTAAGAGAAAAGAAAAGAGGGAAAAAAAAGTGTGACTTACCTCCTGAGAGCGAATCACGCGCCTTCCTTCAGCCCGGTCCTCCTCTTTATGGCAGGCTCGGCAGCGCAGCGGCAGTCTGGCGGCGCGATGACGCCTGCACCGGTCTGGCGTCCTCTCTGATAGGCTGCCAGCCAGCGGCAGCACACACGTCATCCTCCGCGGCGAGCAGCCTGACAGGTAAGGCGGTGCCTCCCATTCTTCAGGAGCGCGCCGCAGCCACTGAAAGACTCCAGCACGCGTGACACACTACCGGAGCCGCGGCAGAGCCGCGGGGTTGCCGACCCCCGCCCTAAACCATGAGACTGAACAATCTTTGTTTTCAGATCTTTTGAGAGTTGCTTTGAGGATCCCAAGCTGTCACTCTTCAGAGGAGAGTCAAAGGGAAGCATAACTTGCAATTGACCACCTTAAATACCTTTACTCATGATTGGACATGCCTGTCTATGAAGTTCAAGGCTTAACGAGCTAATCCAACCAATTTGGTGTTGCAAGTAATCAGTATTGAGCAGTTACATGCATTCAAATCAGCAAAATTACAAGGACACCCACATTTTTGCACAGCCAGTTTTTCACATTTGATTTAATTTCATACAATTAAATACTGCTCCACTGCTTCACACCAAAATGATGTTCCTAGGAAATGAAAGATATACCACTTTTATCTTTTTTTGTTGAAAGTAGAGTAAATTATTATGCAGGGTGAGAGGGGTTCCCAAACTTTTTCATATGACTGTGTGTATATATATATATATATATATATATATATATATATATATATATATATATATATATATATATATATATATATATATATATATATATATAGTGGTCTATGGCCAGCTTGTCATCACGGCCAGTACCCCCAGGCCACCAGATGGAGCTCTCCCTGCAGCATGGTGGTTCCCCGGATGCCAGCAGGGAATCATGGACTATGGAGTTTTCCTTTACAAACCTGCTGGATACCCCAGGGGCCAACCGAGAACGCTGCAGGGAGGTCCAGAGAGTCACATGTGCCCTATCACCGGGAAGTATGTCATAGACAAAGCGACTGCGAAGTGACATGCTTCCAGGGTGAAGAAGGACTTTTTATCTGACCCAGAAGTAATAAGGAATCATGAACTGAAGGACTGTGGGAACACTTCCGGGTTAGGGGATATAAAAGACTAAGAAAGACACCAGAGCGTCGAGCTGAGCTGGGTGGTAGGAGGGCAACGCGTCTGGGAGTCAGAAGTGTTTATTATTGTGATTATTGTGGAATTGAATGAGTATTGTAGAAGGGAGGGTGCTTTGTGCACTGCTGCAGAAGAATAAGTTCAATATTTGGATTTTTACTTGGTGATTGGAGTCTTGGACGGGGTTCAAGGGAGCGATAGCGCTTCCTATCTGCAACTATATATATATATATATATATATATATATATATATATATATATATATATATATATATATACTGCAAAAAAAACGCCTCTGACTTTCAACTGTTTTTACTTTCAGTAAACTTAATGTGTAAATATTTGTATGAACAGTAAAAGAGTCAACACCATAAGACATAAACTAAAAATGTTTCACAATGTGTCCCTGAATGAAGGGAGGCTCAAAATCAAAAGTACCAGTCAGTATGTGGTGTGGCCACCAGCTGCTTGAAGTACTGCAGTGCATCTCCTCCTCATGGACTGGACCAGATTTGTCAGTTCTTGCTGTGAGATGTTACCCCACTCTTCCACCAAGGCACCTGCAAGTTCCTGGACATTTCTGGGGAATGGCCTAGCCCTCACCCTGCGATCCAACAGGTCCCAGACGTGCTCAATGGGATTGAGATCCGGGCTCTTCCACTGCGAGGATGATCAGCTGTCCTTCCTGTCTCCCTGTAGTGCTGTCTTAGGCGTCTCACAGTGCGGACATGGCAATTTATTGCCCTAGCCACATCAGCAGTCCTCATGCCTCCCTGCAGCATGCCTAATGCACATTCACGCAGATGAGCAGGGACCCTGGGCATCTTTCTTTGGGTGTTTTCACAGTCGGTAGACAAGTCTCTTTAGTGTCCTGCGTTTTAGAACTGTGACCTTAAATGCCTACTTTCTGTAAGCTGTTAAGGTCTTAACGACCATTCCACAGGTGCATGTTAATTAATTGATTATGGTTAATTGAACATGCATGGAAAACATTGTTTACACCCTTTACAATGAAGATCTGTAAAGTTATTTGGATTTTTAAAACATTATTGCTGAAATACACAGTCCTGAAAAAGGGACGTTTCTTTTTTTGCTGAGTATATGTATATATATATATATATATACACACACACACACAGTGGAACCTTGGGTCACGAACGTCTCGGACCACGTACAAATCGGGTTATGACCAGAAAGTTCGCAAAACTTTTGCATCTGTTCACGACCACACACTTGGGTGACGAACAAGCCAGTTTCCCTTCCAGTTCGTACATGCCGATGATTTACACACATGTTCAGTCTCTTACTGTGCATTTCCTGTGCAGAGAGAAAGAGAGAAGGCAGCTAAAGAATGTGCCAGGCTTGTTTTTAAAGAGACTGCTTCGAGCATTGTTTTAATCTTGTATTTAATGAAGACTTTTTTCTATTGGATTTTAACCTCCACTTCACTTCTGTTTTTATGGGATCATTTATTTATTGAAGGATTCTGAAAGCACTACACTGTAATTTGGACTTTGTTTTTGATTGTTGTTTTGTTGATTTTAATAAAAGCACTTGGTACTTTTTGCACCATCTGATTGCTCCATTGTAGTGCCTCACTGCCGTGCTCATCGGTAACATTATCGACGGTGACGGGTTTAAGGGCTCCCGGAAGCGAGATGGGAGCATGCAGTGTACCCACAACGTCACAGACTTTACCTCAAAGCTGTAATCTCCTCTCCACCCAGTTCCTCCTAACTTCCTTCATGCCAGAACTCGACTCCTGTAAAGTTAGTTTTCTTGGTTGTTTATGGTTAGTTTTTGTATAAATTACGGATTTTTCAAATGTTCATTTTTTTTCCCTATCCTTAAAACTCATTAAAAAAAGTGTTTACAGAGAGCGGTTCGTAAGTCTATAGCGTGAACTCTTGCAGTGTTAGTTTTCTCTGTTCAAGGTTTTCTCAGTGTTATTCAATGTTTTTACATTTAGTTTACTATTACACTGTGCATTCTATGGTATAATTAACTATTTTTGTGCTTAAAAATCTTTAAAAAAATATATTTACATACAGCTTGTACAGTCCGGAATGGAATAATTGTATTTGCATACAATCCTATGGGGGAAATGACTTCAGGTCGCGACCGGAGTTTTGGAACGAATTACGGTTGTGACCTGAGGTTCGTGTGTGTGTGTGTGTGTGTGTGTATATGTATATGTATATATATATATATATACATACTATTTAAAAGAATTAAAGGAACACTTTTTAATCAAAGTATAGCATAAAGTCAATGAAACTTATGGGATATTAATCTGCAGTAGCAGAGGGGGTTGTTAATCAGTTTCAGCTGCTGTGGTGTTAATGAAATTAACAACAGATGCACTAGAGGGGCAACAATGAGATGACCCCCAAAACAGGAATGGTTTTACAGGTGGAGGCCACTGAGATTTTTCCCTCCTCATCTTTTCTGACTGTTTCTTCACTAGTTTTGCATTTGGCTACAGTCAGTGTCACTACTGGTAGCATGAGGCGATACCTGGACCCTACAGAGGTTGCACAGGTAGTCCAACTTCTCTAGGATGGCACATCAATACGTGTCATTGCCAGAAGGTTTGCTGTGTCTCCCTGGACAGTCTCAAGGGAATGGAGGAGATTCTAGGAGACAAGCAGTTACTCTAGGAGAGCTGGAGAGGGCCATAGAAGGTCCATAACCCATCAGCAGGACCAGTATCTGCTCCTTTGGGCAAGGAGGAACAGGATGAGCACTGCCAGAGCCCTACAAAATGACCTCCAGCAGGCCACTGGTGTGAATGTCTCTGACCAAACAACCAGAAAGACTTCATGAGGGTGACCCAAGGGCCCCATGTCTTCTAATGGGCCCTGAGCCTGAGCTCACTGCCCAGCAGCATGCAGCTCGATTGGCATTCGCCATAGAATACCAGAATTGGCAGATGCACCACTGGTGCCCTGTGCTTTTTACAGATGAGAGCAGGTTCACCCTGAGCACGTGACAGAAGTGAAAGGGTCTGGAGAAGCCATAGAGAACATTATGCTGCTCTGTAACATCATTCAGCATGAGCAGTTTGTTGGTGGGTTAATGATTGTCTGGGGAGGCATATCCATGGAGGGTCACACAGACCGCTACAGGCTTGACAAAGGCACCTTGGCTGCCATTAGGTATCAGGATGAAATCCTTGGACCCATTGTCAGACCCTATGCTGGTACAGTGGCTCCTGGTGCACGACAATTCCTGGCCTCATGTGGTGAGAGTATGCAGGCAGTTCCTGGAGGATGAAGGAATTGATACCATTGACTGGCCACCAAACGTTCCTGACCTAAATCCAATAGAACACCTCTGGGACATTATGTTTTGGTCCATCCAATGCCACCAGGTTGCACCTCAGACTGTCCAGGAGCTCAGTGATGCCCTGGTCCAGATCTGGGAGGAGATCCCCCACAACACCATCTGTCATCTCATTAGAAGCATGCACCGATGTTGTCAGGCATGTATAAAAGAACACAGGGGCCATACAAAGTGCTGCGTACAATTTTGAGTTGCTGCAATAAAATTTTGGCAAAATGGACTAGCCTGCCACATAATTTTTTCACTCTGATTTTTGGGGCGTCTTTGATTTCAGGGCTCTGTAGGTTGATCATTTTCATTTCCATCAAACGATATGGCATCCTTTCGTTCCTAACACATTACCCAGTCTATATCAGTATAGATATCCAGGAGGATTTCTTTTTCCCATTGAGATCTGGTATGTTTTCAAAGTGTTCCTTTAATTTTTTTGAGCAGTTTATATATATATATATATATATATATATATATTGTATGTGTGTGTGTGTATATATATATATAATATATATATTAGTTACCTGATGCTGCTTCACTGTTTTTTTTTTTTGTTTTTTTTTTTACTGCCATTGTTTATTGTTTAATCTAGTGTACTCTGTTATATCAGTAAGCAGTGCAGCAGGGAGTTGGACGACCTTACAACATCCCCAGCTTCAGTACTTTCTGAGTGGCTCTCCATGTTCTCCACAAGTAGTTTTTGATTTTCTCATATATTCTAAAGACATGTTGTCAGGCACACTGAAGAATCAAAATTGTTCAGAAGTTGGTTTGTGTAAATCTATAATACGGTGTGCTGTCTGTTAGGGTTTGGATATGGTGCACAGCCATTTAATAGAAAAAGCATTATGGAAAATTATTATTTATGGCTTATAGATCACTAACTGCATGAAATTTGGAGATTATTGAATATAAAGGACGGCAAACAGTACAGCACAGACAGTAACAACACTGAAGTATAACTATCATCAACAATTACATTTTTAACTAAATGGCAGACAACAGAAAGCCCCATCAGAATTTATGGGATTTTTTCCAGAATCATGGTCAAAAATATGACCAGTCATTGGTTTACAATAAACATTAGCAATCATCCAACTTCAAAAGGGCAGGGCAATGCAATTCCAGTGTGAATAGTGATCCTATGCCACTGTTTGCTTAAATATAAATGAACCAAGTTTTAATGACATCCAACAAAATTATATAAATTGTATTAGGAAGATATACATATAGCTTACCAACATGATCTCTTTAGTTCAATCAGCCTATTGTAATTGAAGCAACAAATCTTTTTGTAAAGGTTTATAAGATTCATTTTGTGTAAAAGCAATGCTTCTATTAAATTATACTTTTTTTTTTATCTTTAGTTGTTCCAGATAAATGCATTACATAAGAAGTTAAATAATGTCATTTTCAAATATCCAAAAAAACCTCATTCAATCAGAACTATAACTGATCCCATATATCACTAAAACAATTAAAATATGTAATCAAATCACCCAGAACAGAAAGCAACTTAGAAATAAAATGTGAGGAAAAAAGAGAAGAGGTCAGCACACTGTGTTATATAGCCGCTTATTAATTAAACCGCTGGAGGGTTAGCAGTTACACAAGCAGGACCTTAGCAAAGTTAATTTAAAATAGCATTACTGAAATCTTGCTCTGCACAGTTACATATACAGAAAATGTGATTTTTTTTTCTTTTCTAGTTGTAGATAACATAAAAAACATTTTTCCACTGAGGTATGGAGAAAACATTAGGATTCTTGCAGCTAAAGAGAAGTAGTCCACATGCAAACAATGTAGTGTAGGACATTATGGTCAGTTCATCACTAGATAATCAAAGATTGTCTGAAATAACTTCAAAGTCTTCTATAAAATGATTTGCAATGGTTGCACATCCTAACCTAATATAAAAGAAAAAGCCATTCTGGGAAAAAATGATTATGTTTTAACAGTCTCAAAACATATGCCTGAGTGAGGCTGGAGTTACAGTGCATTGGTCACAAATTGGGCTCAGTCCTTGATAAATTTTAGAGTTGTTTTAGTTTGGAAAGATATTCACAGTGGACGTATTTAGCTGGATGACCGCATATTTTGCACAAATTAAAGAAGAATGAATGTTGCAAATTACCGACTTCCACTCATTGCCTGAGATATTGATAGAGCGGTTTCCTTCCCAACATTTGCCAAAAGCGGTTTAGAGGTGAGCTCTGTGTCAATATTTGATAAAGACTGGACATGCTGGCAACGTTTTTCTCCTAATTAGTGAAAATATTTTTAAATATGAGCACGGGAGGTGTATTAGGGAAATTCTTTTTAAAAAGTTCCTAACTTTTAGATAAAAATATAAGTGTCTTGAAGGAATTCCTTATACTACAAACCTAATCGAGATATATACACATATTATCAATATAAAGCTCTCTGAAGGTTAAGATGTCTAGCATTTTCCAAACCTTAGATGCTTTATAGTTGGGGAGGCTGGAATGCAAAATGATCATTTAATGGAGCAGCAGAAAGCAGTGTCTTTTTGTTGAAGTGTTTTCTACATTGGTTTCATGTTCTGCCTGATTGAAGAACAATCTGATTACTAGTATACTGGTGAAAATTATTAATGACCAGAGCACACAACCTGGCCAGTACATATTAAGTACTGTGCTCCTCTTTCCATTGTCTCAAGTTATGAATATTTGCAACCCAGTGGTGTAGATGGAAGTCCAGTAATAACATGCCATACTGTGCTTGAATTATGTAATATTACCTTTTTACTATATAGTAAATGAGTGGATAACAGAATCAAGAATTAAAAAAAATGACTTATTAATAAAGACAGGAATACACTAAAACGGGAATATATCTTTGGGTGGATATTGATTGTATCTATATTAACTCTGGCTACTAAGAAGAGGTGAGAGTAGACCATCTGTTGATGCCTAGTTTAGTGCTTTCCATCAGACTGCCAAAATTGAATTTAAAAATATCTTTAACCCTCTTTATAATTGTCAAGTAACTCTGAAATACTTGAACTGTTCTGAAGTTGTCAACAGAAACCTTTCTACCATCTTATTTATGTGCAAATGAGTTTATGAAAAAACATAGTTTTTTCCAGATCAATTTAAAATCCAGACATCTTGCGAAAGTAATTTAATAGAAACTTTTGAGTTTTGCCATAGACATTCAGTATCCGTTGCAATCTGCATTCGAGATAGTTGACTGGTTTATCAGGTTCTAAGTTGAAATGTGAATTTATATTATTTACCTATACAGAGGCTTCTGGTCTTGAGTAAAGTAATTTAATCCAGGCTACGGTATCTGAACCAAGCCCAAATTTGTGCAAACTAGTAAAGAGATCCCTATTTTACTTCTTCAAAAGATTTTTGTACATCTAGAGACACTAAAGCTTCTGGAAGCTGAGTTTCTGAGAGAGCACACAGTGCACTCAATAGGAGCTGAACATTTGACGATATTTGCCTGCTTTTATTGAATCCCGCTTAGTTGTGTGATATAATTATAGTGAGCACTTTCTCAATTTGTTTTATGAGACCTTTAGTCGATATCTTGACATCATTATTTATTAATCAGATTCGTCTTTAAAGTGCATATTCTAAAGGGTCTTCATTTTCTTCGGATTGACACCTGTTGTAGGGTATGAGTTAGAATACAGTACTGAGATTTTTTGCTTCATTAAATATAGCTACCGATCAGCTTTAGGAGACACCCTTTTTGTAAACGTCTGCTCAATAACCTGCTTTCTTACTTTGTCCGGAATTTAAGTAACACTTGGTAAAATTTCCATTTAGCCTAAATTGTGGCATTTCTGAATTATCAAGAAAGACATTGACATGTCCTGCCTTGCACCCTGTGTTGGCTGGGATTGGCTCCAGCACACCCCCGTGACTCTATAGTTAGGATATAGCGGGTTGGATAATGGATGGATGGATGGATGGATATTGACATGACCTTCCACTTCTGTATAGAGACTAATGCTCGCTGAATTTTGTCCCTTTTAGATGTTGTGACAATGGTGCCATACCCAACACAGACAGACGCAGGAGGCACATTTATTAAAACACAAGCTGTTTTTATTTTTGTTTCTGCTCGTGGAGAACATCTTAACCTTTCCCATGAGCAAACAAAAGTCCTCCTCCACTCCTCCCGGCAAACTTCATCTCCCTCCTCCCAACTCTGGCTCCCGGAGTGGTGACTGCTGGCTCCTTTTATAATGCCACCGGAAGTGCTCCAGGTGCTTGTTGACCTACTTCTATTTCCGGCAGCAATTCTAGGTGTTGTGGAAAAACTGGCCAAGAGGGCTCCGCAGCTGTTGCAGCAAACCCTGACGGCACCCCCGGATCCCAACAGGGCTGTAGATAACTCCCAACTCCCAAATACCCTGAAGCCCTGCAGAAATCCGAGGCATCACCGCAACCCATGGGGGCTGCCATCTAACATCCTGGGGGAGGTGCTGTTCTGCCCACGCTTGCTCCCCCGCCCTCTCCATGAAGACAAGGACCCCGGCTGTCTGTGACCACGTTTACCTTATGCTAGTCTTTTTTCCTTTTATCTGTCTGTGGAGTTTTGTTAGCTTTTTCTCCATGCTTGTAATAAGAACATCAGAACTTGAAGATTAATTGTTCTGTTACTCCTCTAAAAAATTCTGTTTATAGGGACATAAATTCTACTTGTTAATGTGACAACCAAGAAATACAAGTCAGCTGTGATACATAAAACTATAAAACCTGCTCATTTTGGTTAAATTCAATTTAAATGATATGTTTAACAACGTCCTAGCCCAAGAATATTTTTGAATTAACTGATTCCTTTGTTTCAAAAAAGCATAGAGTCCTGGTGCTCAAACTTATATATGTCCAGAAAATTGTTTTTCATTTGTTTACCGGCTCTGTTTAGCAAACACTAGTTATGTGGTAGTTATTCCTCTTATATTTGAGTCATCTAGTGTGTGTGTAGTAAGAATGTTGTTTCCATGATATTGTGGTTTGTCCATTTCTTTATTTTTTCTCTCTCAAATCGCAAAGTGATTCTATAGTTGAGGTGTTGCTGTTTGGGCTTAGGCAGCTTAAAGTTAATAGATTTTCCTGGGTAGTGGGTGGTTACGAGGCTCTTCGTTTACTTAATATTTAAATCTATATGGAAGCATTTGATCAAATGATGATGATACAAGTGGGTATCGCAATGATCTGATGTCAATTGAGACAGTCCAGGCACCTTCATCCCATTGTTTAATTGATTTTTTGTTATGTGAATTGTGCAGGAACTTGCTAGTGACCAATGAGACATGCAAAGTTAATTTTAACGTCACAGAAGTCTTTACGCACATACAGGAAAATTCAGCTATGGCACCACAAAAACAAAGCAAATAACAAAAATATTTAAAACTTGATAATATTTCCTTTAAACTGTTACATATTTAATATTATTATTTTTTCAAACCTAATAATTTTTAATTTTGTCCTTAAATGGGTAGGCATGCAGAAATTGTCCAACCTTTTGCTTCGATGATGCTGTGGTAGGCTCTGGCACAACCAAAGGTATGAAATTGAATTAAATGGAATCACAAGATGATAGATCAATCAGTGGATAGCTGGATGGACAGTTATAATTAGTTTCCAAATAATTCAAATAGTCAAATTAGTCTGTAGTTTCTTTAACATCAAAACAGGCCATTTACTGCAATCTCTTACTGCCAGGACTGCTTATATCTTAATGGCAGAAATGCCACTGAAATGTGTAAATCAAATCACAGGTCCCTAATTTACAGTTTGCAGTTTTAGTTTTGGAGGTTCGAGTTCCATTTATAGTTTTTAGTCCAGACGAAAATGCACATTTCTTACCTAAATTAAGAATTATGATTCTGCGTAGGGGTGGGTGATCTTTCGAAAAAATCAAAAAATTGGATGTAATGATTTTCTCCTCACCCATTCACAGGTTTTTGGCAAGGAAAATCAATTGATCCACTTTTTGGGTTTCAGAGCAGCCCTTTGACTTGCGGCATTATTGCCACCTGTGCTAATCACTCTTTCTGATGGTGCACTGGCTGCTGGGATACAATGATACTTTTTTTGCCAGGCATCCAACCCATGGAAAAGTTTCCCTGATGCTCTCTCCACCAGTCCAAGGGATCCAACTCACTGTCAGCCTCAGGTATTGAGAGGTATGATGCCAGTTCTATCTCAATTAAGTTTGTCAAATGTGGAGCAGTTAGGCCAGTGGTTGAGGAAATGGTTACTTTGAGAAGGCTACCTAAAATTTTCTTCTTTTTTTTCTTCATCTAAGTAGTTAAGTTTAAACCTTGGGTCAAGAAGAATAGACACCATGTCTAGGACGTCATCTGTTGTTGGGTCGCCATATTTTTCACTGAGATACTGTGTGATGGTTTCCTTTATCATCTATAAGTCAGTATCCTCAAGATTCACACTCAAAATATTCATTTTCAGAAGATGCAAGACTGTATTAAAGTAAGACACACTAACATAGTTCTCACCTGACAGTGCATCTGTGAAATCACTGAGGGGACTCGGGGCCTTCTTCACTGACTCCAAAATGTCAATATCTAGCCAAGTTGGCACAAGGTGCCTTGTTTTTCTGTCTGCTTTTAAAACCTGTGTAATGGCTGCTTCTTGTTCAAGGATTCTTTCAATCATCTTGAGTCTGGACCCCCATCGTGTCGGAGACTCTGTTATTAGCTTCTGCTGAGGCAGATACAGCTCTACTTGTGTTTTCGGTAGCGCTCTCTGCTCTTTCCAACGAAAGGAAAAAGCACTAACAACATTTTGCACAGTGATGTTGCACGTTGAATTTGTGTATCCATTGTAATTTTTTTCTATGAAAGGTGTAAAACATACACAGGTAGTTAATTTAAGTTTAGATCAACTGAATTTATTAAAAAAATAAACAGACCTGTTGTATCATTTGAACAATTGAATCAATATTTTGCGATAATTAAATCATTTTGTCATTTGAAATAATGAAAATGGTCTTATGAGGCAGAAAAAAGGTCTAACTATATAGATATAGGGCGGCAAGGTGGCACAGTGGTAGAACTGCTGCCTCACAGTAAGGAGACCTGGGTTCGCGTCCCAGGTCCTCTCTGCGGGTGGTTTGCATGTTCTCCCCTTGTCTGCGTGGGTTTCCTCCCACTGTCCAAAGACATGCAGGTTAGGTGGACTGGCGATTCTAAATTGGCCCTAGTGTGTGCTATTTACTCTTCACTTAGACTCCAAGACTTTAGTGCTTCCTTCAGGTCTTGAGCAATTAGCTCCCCAGTGTGGTCTTCAGGGAAGTAATTAGTTTGAAGACGTGCACTTTTTAGCTTCCAATCATCAACAAAATGGATGGTCAGGCTCAGGTATGGCACGGATATTTGACTGGACCATAAGTCACTCGTTGTTGCAAAATTGCTGTTCTTTAATTGCTTCGCAACCCTCTGACAGCAATTGCTATACATATGCGGAATGGCTGTAACAGAAAAATATTTGTGACTTGGAAGATCATATTGTGCATCTAAAGTGTACATCAGTTTCTTAAAACTCACGTTGTCTACAGCTTTGAATGGTACCATATCCTTAACTAGGTAGAATGTGACCACCTCAGTCACCTCTTTCCATCGTTTGCTGCTTTTATCATATTTTTTTCAACTTCTCTAATGCTTTGGTCAACGACAACTATTTATGCTTCGCTGCCACATGAGATACAGATGAATGGGGTTGTACTGCCGGACTGAAACAGTCTTGGCATGTTCCTTTGGGTGTCTCAGTTTAAGATGATTAAATAGATTTGTCGTATTGCCTCCCAGAGTGCCGACCGTTGTCTGACAAATTTTACATACTTGCATAACTTTGCTTTGTGCAGTATCTGACGGTGCATAGCCGAACCACTGCCACACTACTGATGTTGAGTCCTTCTTTGGCACAAGCTCATCATCTGCCATGCTGCTTGCGCGCTATGAACTGTTTTCAACTTCTTCATACAAGAAAGCCGTGATGAGGACATGTCATATAATTTGGCCAATCACAACAGGAAATCTTTCTGTTGATTTGTGGACTTGGCGTGGATCCGTTAGTATTGAGTATTAGAAGAATATAAAAGATCACAATCTGTATGTTTCGCTTTGAAAATTAGATTGTGGACGTGTTTAAGATCTATCACAATCTAAAATTGTCAGATCACACACCCCCAATTCTGTGTGAATAATTTTATCCAGTACCCATGAATCATGTTTAACATTTTGATCTCCTGCAGTCGAACGATCCAAAATGGTGAATTGGTGTTCTCTGTCTAGGAAGATTCATCACTTACAATACTGCAATTCCATCCAAAGCTTTGCTCCATTTCTTTCTTAAATTTTATATCTGCAGTTATACTGATGCTGTCAGCGCTTTCTGTTAGTTGACTTGAGTGAATATGCAGTTCATTCTTATTTGATAACAGGATATTTCTACATGGACTTTTAGAATGTCATTTTGTCCTGATTCTGAATACTCTTGCACTGTACATTGCTAATGGAGTGCTTGATTCAATTCTTCATATGAAAGTAGGACTGATTAGTACCTGATGGAGCCTGATATACTTGGTTACACAAGTCTTTATATAAAGAATCCGTTTGAAGAACTTGACATGCTGACTTCACCTTAGTTGACATCAGTTTCCTGTTAGATGTACTCTGTGTGGACAACATGGTTTAAAACTAGGAATGCTCTGATCAGGTTTTTCAAATCCAATACCAATCACCGATTCCATGTTACTTGATTGGACAATTCTGACACGAATTCAGATTTTTTTTCCTTTATCCCTTTAAAAAACTTTTTACATTAAGCTCCTGCATAACATAACCAGATGCACAGAAACCTTATGTCCTATATGAAAGTGTATTTTTATAATTAAACTGTACACTACAGGTTTCAACTGTTCATTTTTTTGTTTACAAAATGTAATTCTGTAGGCTTATTACTCATAAGCCTCATAATCATGATTAGAAAAATACTAAAATAAATAACATTTCCTTAAAATACATACTTTAACTAATAAAACATGTACAAAAATATGTATTCATAATGCTTCACATAATTACAAACTGTCATACGGTTTATATTTTTTTTTTCTGTAATGCACCCATCTAAAACAAGGCTTAATTAAATAAAGTAGTTTACATCATTTCTGTAACTTTATATATATATATATATATATATATATATACTGTCCATGGCAACTCCCCCGGAACATAAGCAACAGGGGCGTCCCTGCCGGGCATGGGACCCGGCTGTCCTTCACAATATAAATATATATATATATATATTATAATATTGTGGTCTACGTCCGGCTTCTTATCCCGGCCAATACCCTCAGGCCGCCAGATAGGGCTCTCCCTGCAGTATGAAGGTGCCCCAGATACCAGCAGGGAATCATGGACTATAGAGTTTTCCCCTACAAACCTGCTGGATACACCACAGGCCAACAGAGGACGCTGCAGGGAGGCCCAGAGAGTCGTTTGTGCCCTATAACCCGGAAGTGCGTCTTCGTCACAGCGACAGGAGAGATGACGTACTTCCGTGGCGAAGAAAAGGACTTTTTATCTGACCCGGAAGTGATAAGGAATCATGGACTGAAGGATGGGAAACACTTCCAGGTCAGGGACTATAAAAGGATTGTGGGAAAGCCCAGACGTTGAGCTGAGCTAAGTGGAAGGGTGGCAACGCGTCTGGGAGTGGTGGAGAGTTTATTATTGTGATTATTGGTTTGTTGTATGAGTGTTGTGGAGAGGAGGGTGCTTTGTGCACTGTGCAGTTCAAAAATAAATTATATTTGGACTTTTACCTGGTGTGTGGGGTCTTGGACAAGGGTTCAAGGGAGCGATAGCACCCCCTGTCTGTATACATATATACACACTCTCACACAATCAATTAATTGATATTGGCAATTAAATACTACTTAAATGTGAGATGTCATTATAAATATGGATTATTATTTTTAATTATGTAGAACTTGTTTTTTAACAAAACTTCTGCTGTACGACACACAGCAACAAATAATAAAGTACAAATCTTTTAAAAAGCTGCAAATGTATCAAATGTTCATAAGTTGTTCACTAAGATGACACAAGACTAACATGCTCAATATGTTTATAAGTAAAACCCTTATTTTGCTGTTAAGTTAACAAGAATATTGTTTACTAAGTTGCACTTTCAAATTCTGCTTTACATTTTCTTTTTTCCAGTTAAATATGTAAACTAAAAAAAGGTCTCTGTCCAATCTCAAATGGTGTTCTTTTTCTTTTAAAGAACAAAATAAAAAGGTCTGAATTCATTAAACTAGCTTGTCGTGCTGTTTGTCTAATTGCACAGGACGACTCCTCCAATTCCTTTTTCTCAGTTTATTGTTCCACTTCTTTTAACGTAAAGGCTAAGCTCTCTTGTAAAACAAGTCTCAATTTGCTGCTCTTTGATTACACTGAAACAAAGAGTTGTGCTGGCTCAGCTACTGTAATACTTGTGTCAATTAGCACTGCAACTAAATTACTGTAAAGCTCAGAAAAGATCAGTTTTTGTGGTCAATTTACCAATCCCCAGTCAAGTCTTTTTTTAGTGAGAAATAGCTGATTTAGATAAGTGTTTTATCAGTTGGAGCAGCCCCATCTGAAACACACTTTCTTTTGCTTTCCAGGTTCTCCCAGAACTTACCCCTCAAGCCTAGCTTCATCTTCACTGTCATCCTCCAGCAGCCGGTCACAACCTGAGTTTTATTTATCTCTGCAGAAGAAGAGCACAAGTGACATCTATTTTGTGGTTCTGGTTTGGGCCATCATCACAGTGCAGATGTGGCTGAATTTGTGGTTGCTACAGTTGCTCCCAGTCCCTGTTGCTGGTAATGTAGAACAGATTGTGCTGTTGGTATATAATATTCAGTGATCCACTCAACTTAAATCTTATTTTAAATACTTATGGTGAACTGATTCCGGCTCTCTGCCATCTTAAAGCCTCACTGCTCAACACTAAATTAGAGCTCACTTAATCCATTATAGGGTGTTTTATTGTGATAGGGTCACTATTTCCCAGTATGCTCTTTATTATGTAAACTTTAAAAGAAAGGAAGGAAGGGATAGGGAAAATTTATGATGTCCCCTCCAGGTAGAAATTCTATGCTAGAATGGAGATTGGACTAGAGAACTGAGTTGTGGCTGAATAGGTTTGGTATGAAGTAGCGATTCAGCTTATTCTATTTATCTTAGAAGTACACCAAGGAAGTTTGACTAAGATAAAATCACAGGTAACAAAGAAACCCAGTCTCTCACTGCCTTTTTCCATCCATGGAGGAGAAGACTACCTCTCTCGGTGGCTACATAAAAAGGTCATGTTGAATCAAGAGCCATGCCAGACCAGAAAATAATCAATAAGACTGTGAGCCACCGTGTAGCCTACTACTGCCAACACTCACATTTGTACATTTTTTATTACTTTTGAAATGTTATCTATTAAACATAAATAAATATGTAACTTTTTCTGCCCAACCTGTTCAGGTTTTGTATATAGGTGCTTGGAGGTATAGAATGAAAGAAACAGGGAAGTGCTACAGTACCTGACAGTGTGGTAAGAGTATGGGATTTGAAGCTTCATTTTGAGGTCATCATGAAAAAGAGCATAAGGATAAAAAGGTCACCCTAGGACCCTACCTCAACAAAACACAGGAGTCGTGTGGGAGTGGGAGCCTTCCCTGGCAGCACCAGGTGAAAGGCAGGAACGAAATATGCCCGGACAGGAATCCATTCACATATAGATACCTAAATGTTGAAGAATGCCACCAGTTTTACTGATTTTCTTTACATTTAACTGCTCAAGGAGAACATGACACTTCTTATCCTTCTTGTCCTTGATTTTTATGCATATAATTTGTACATCCAAATAATTTATTAATCTAATATTTATTTGATCTGTGATATCAATGTAGCAAAAATTGCATTTCTCAGCTGTCAGTTTTCATTCTCTTAAATTGTTGAATAGGTTTTTTTGAAGGCAATTTATCCTCCACTACTCCTCTATCAATTAAATCAAATTATAATAATTCAGTTTTTAATTCAATGCTTAAAAATTGCTAACTGACTTTATTCAATATTTGAAGAGGCGAGAGGTTATTTCTGTTAATCTTGTACAGTAATACTCCAAAGTGTGACAAAAGAAAATTGACAAAATCCAAGGAGAAATTTGGAATATTTTTACTTTGTAAATACTATACATGAAAAATGTCCTACTGCATGCTATTTTTTAAAAAACTTTTTATTTTTTCTTACTCTGAGAAGTA
This sequence comes from Polypterus senegalus, assembly GCF_016835505.1. Lineage (NCBI taxonomy): Eukaryota > Metazoa > Chordata > Cladistia > Polypteriformes > Polypteridae > Polypterus > Polypterus senegalus. Next base: position 111,843,068 of record NC_053168.1, read on the forward strand.
ACTGCTCAGAGCAACAGATTACAGTGTTCATAACTGTTGTTGTGAGTTTGGGCTTCCTAAGCACAAAAGTCTCAAATCACTCAAAAGGCTCACTAGGTGGGGGAAGCCATCAAACCCCAGCTAGCAATAAGAGGGCAAACGTAGAATCTTTATAATAAAAAAGATTTATTTTTACAGAAATGAGATTTATTTTTACAGAAATGTTCTGTAACAATGAAGCTCTGAAAAGCACAAAAAACAAAGCTGGAGTTGCCTAAAATAGAAAGTCCCATAGCAAACACAGTTCAATACAAAAATCAAAAGAAGAGGCGAAAAAAAATAGTGCAAACAGTAGAAATCCAACTGTTGTATTTCAGCCAGGTTTCCTCCCCTGCCTGGGGTTCAAATTCTTGTTTCGTTCTTTTTTGTTCATTACTGAGTCTTTGATTTATGTTAATGTTACTTTTGTTTATTATTTGTTTTATTGATTATGTTTTATATTCATTGTCCAAGCACATTTTCCTCAGCTTTTATGGGGCTGAGGGCAATCGCTTGACGGTGATGGGCAGGTCGACCATTCACAAAACACACAGCACATGGAAAAAGACATGTAGACCTAAAGAAACTAAATAACCAATAATGTCAATATAAAAAATGAACTAAACAGACATAGATGAGAAATTTGAAACTCCAGGCTGAAACACAATAACTGTGGCTGCACCACAACATTTTAAGGAAAGCCTTATTGGCAGGAATATTAGGATTGCTGTTAATGTCCTTTACTCCGCAGCTGACCTTGTACACTGTGCTTTGACTTTTAAGATACTGGACATCCAGAGCTTTGTTTTCTCTAAGAGGTTAACACTAAGGACAACCTGGAGATGGATATTGGGAGCCACAAATGAATCTATACTCAGCGCAGTGTTTTACTAGTGGACAGCATAGACTGCCGTGTTGTTAGTAGACATGTCTCTAGAACACCATCAAGACTAATGCATTCACTTTGTGAATAGTACACTTACGTTCTCTCTCCTGCAGCCTGTTCTAAAGCAAATAAAGATGATTAAGTTATTTTTCACTTATTTAGAGTTTACCATTTTTGTTCCATTCCAAATCTCTGCTCCGTGTTTCAGTCAAGAAAAAATATATATTTATATATTTTTATATATATATATTAAACAGAGTGAGAAAGATGAAGTCAGAAAGGGATGACTCCCCCATTTACTGACATGAATGCAGAAAAATTGCTAAGAGATGCTGCACAAGTTGGTGGGTTTAAGACCATGAAAGGAGTATTCCCTAGGGTACGACCTGAGCAGATCACATCCAGGGTGCAATTAATTTTTACTTGTTGATACAGTAGCCACCAAAACTGATGATTAAGAATGCGATTCATATTAGAGAAGATATGATGGTCTGGACTATCAAATCCAGGAGAGGGCAACAAGCTACTCTTCTAGATGCTGCTGCTATGAATTTGTTTATTCACAAACACTTAAAGCTTGGGAGCTGTTCTTACAGTATATAGTATATATAGAGAGCTGGGGTAAAAGAATTTTTGAAACTCAATTGAAAGTTTCAAATCTTTGGAGCTTTGTGTTAATTCATAAGCTGCTTTGCTTGGCCTTATTCGCACAAGGTAGCCTGTTAGGATTTTTGGTTGGATAGCTTCCATTGTTATGTAAAGGTTTTTGTCCAATGAAGAAAAAGAACCCTTCATTTCTCAAATAGTCCTCTGCAGAACTCTGTTGCAGTTTGGTACCCTTCTCCCTTAAGTTAACATAAATGGCTAATAAACAGTAGATTTTACGTAAGACCAGCCCATCAATGGGCTTTTTGTTGATGTAATGATATTCATAAAATTCAAACCAGAATTTTTGAAATGAATAAGCCTGCAGTTAGGATGTAGCGGGTTGGATAATGGATGGATAACTATCTCTAAGTTGATATATGAAATCACAGCCCTGTACTATATACTGTTTACAGTAATAAATAACTTATTTTCTACAATCAAACAGGTAGTCAGAGATAAAAAAACAAAGCAATTTCATAATTGAAATTTTCAGAAAATAACAAATTGTCATTAGCAGAGACAGAGGCTTACACATTTAAAAAGAATTTATTAACATCAATGTCATTTTGGGATAGCTCACTTCTGTTTACTAAATTCTAGTTGCAAATTTTAGAATGTCATTCTCCATGTACTGTCCTTGTTAGTCCGTTTGTATCTTTGCTTTTATGGCAGTCTGGAGTCTCAAGAAACTGTTTCTCCACTTGGGGCTATCAAGCTTCACTAAAAGCAGCCTGGTTTCCCTATGGGCAGATATGCAGGAGTTTGTAAAGGAACGGCAGGATGGGTTGGTCCCTGGACCCATTAAAGGCCTTTGGTACTTTCTCATAAAAGCAGACACCAAGGTAAGTTCGCTTTTCATTTCTTTTTCTGACACATATTTAGAGAATCTTGTAATTCACAATTATTGCACTTTTTCCGCACTGCTACAGTGTGAATATGAAAGGGTGGGTTGTTCTTCTTTGAATCATGTTGTATAGATTTATAATCAGTAGTGGATACTGAGCCAGCAACCTTGTGACATTAATAAACACTATTACAAGGCACTTTACATGTACAATTCCATTGTTTCCGTATTTCTACTGCTGGCATAACACCTTGACCGGCCTACCATCACAGAAGGTATGATTACCTTGAACTTCTTGTGTTGTGGTACTTCGTGGTTTTTAGTCTAACCTGCAAATTACATTTTTTTAAATTTACACTTGTGTGAAAAAAGCTTTTGTAAATAGCCAATTTAAAGTCCTATTGATATGTTATGTCATGATCTGATACAAGTCATATCAGAAATATAAATAAATGGCAACAGTTCTGTAAAGAGGAATGGGCTGGCATAACTCCTATAAACTAAGTCTGATCAGCATTTAAGTAAAGCTTTTGGCTGAGGTCACTGCTCCTGTTTGGAGTTGCATTAGTTTCTAAATCAAAAGGTTCACTATTGCTTTTCTCATTTTTTGACTTTGAATATTTCAGTAATATATCGTGAGGAACAGCCCGGACACAGACAGGTAGACATTGTTGATTTAAACCCACACACGTTTATTTACGCACACAACCCAGTGCCCCTGCACCAAATCACCCTCAGTCCAGGCCCTCAACAATGCCTCTCTTCGCCGCCTCCACTCCTCTCCTTCGAGCTCCATCCTCTTCCAGCCATCGAATGGAGGGAGGCAGCCCCTTTTATACACACCTGGACATGCTCTGGGTGCCTCCCGATCACCTTCCACCGGCCCTCCCAGGTGTGGCGGAAGTGCCGGCTGTGCACCCGGAAGCACTCTGGGTGTTCCTGGTCTTCTTCCCTCAGCACTTTCGGGTGTCCCTGGTCTTCTTCTCCCCAGCACTTTCGGGTGTGGCAGAAGTGCTGAGGGCAGGGCTCCACATCCATCGGGGCACCCCCTGGCGGTGACCACAGGCCCCTATAGGGTCGAGCTTCTATGCTGTGTTCCCGTGGTCCCCAAAGCCATCAGGGCGGTCGCCCCCTATTGGTCTGGAGGAGGTGTAAGCCCTCCTCCGGTCCTTCTGGGTGTCCCGGCTGGGTACCACCCCCAGCCGCTTGCCACAATATCCAGTAAAGATATGACAACATACAGGCACTGGTGTGTACGATTAATTAATTTAAAATGGCCAGGGAGCATCAGGTGTAAGAAATTAACACAGGACAAAATGGTAATTGGTGTTTAAGAGAACAGTGATTTGTGACGGTGCCTAAAGTGAAAGGCTAAATAGAAAATAAACTGTCATTAAGTGAATGCAGTTAATCTGTTTCCTCCATTTCCAGGTGTCAGTCACTTGAGCTTCACAATCTTCTATGAATGCATTGTTTGTTCAAATGCCACAACATGCTTATAGTACAATGTAAAGTACGACTTCATCCATAATACACTGTTTGATGTGAAAATAATGTACAGTGTTTAAAACATAAAAAGACCTAACTAAATAAAATAACAATTGCCTCATTGTCTCCAACTCTCCCTAAGAGTATGTATGTCTTTACAGATTATCTGCTGGTTGGAGAAGTCAGTAGACAAACTGATCAGTATCTTTATCATCTTCCTCCTTGTCATGGGAACGTTGTTACTGGCCCTGCTGCTTACGGCAAAGGTACAGATACATCAGACTGTTACCCAGCTCTGTTTACATGTTGAGGTAGGCATGACTGTGACACTAGAAGTGACAGGAATTCATAGTTTTATTATTATAATGATGATGACACACAGAATGAGCCAGGTTCTAACATCCCCAGTGAAAAGAAGTAGTATATTGGAGTGTGGGATTTTAGTGACCTTCAAACTTGACTTTGATGTTATTGTGGACGGTCTAGCCAAAGAGGATGGATGGGTTTGTTGAGCTGAATGGCAGAGTTATTTTAATGTTTTGACATTTCGGAGCATGGGTTTGAAAATGTTATAATATTTTAATGCTTTATGCATTTTGAAAAAGTAACTACTGTTGAGTATGAGTATTGGTCTTCACACAATTTTTTAACTAGTTTTGAAAATAAAGATTTCTGTGCTTTCTTGTTTTCTTAAAAAAAAAAAGCCAAAATCAAATAAAAATGATCACCGATTACTTTTTCTACCACCCAGGAATGAGAAATTCAAATACTGACTCAGTCTTTGATTTTAGTGTTAGAAAGTACTACTACCACACATATTCATAAAAAACACCTTATGCATTTGTATTTTGAGAGTAGCAATGTGGTCCTCAGTGGCAAATGGTTTTAATAAGCCTAATTACTAACTTGCTGAGGGACCCCATGTAAATAATATCTTGTACTGTACTTCCATTCATCATATAACCTGTTATTCCAGTTGAAGGTTAAGTGAGCTGAAGTCCATCCCAGCAACATCAGCTTCAGTTAAGCAAGCAGCCTTTGAGATGATGCCAGTCCTTAACTGGGAACACTCACTGTTCTGGGGCCAGATTTCATCCTGCCAATTAACTTATTTCACACATCTTTGGGACTTTGAAGGAAAAGCCGAATACACAGAGAAAAATCCACGAGAACAGAGGATGAAACGTTCATGCATACAGTGCCTAGGCAAGACTTCAAACCCAGGGCTCTCGATCTTTAAGGTGGAAGCACTTTTATAACTGTACCATGCTACGGCCAATCCACTGTAAAGCACAAGGCCGCAGGTGGGAACTGAGCACATGTCAGTCATCCACATGTAAAAATATGAACACAATTAATATGTGCCTTTTAAGCAACTTGGAAAGATTTTAACTTAGAAATAATGCTTCATAAAAACTGGCCAACATCAACATTTTTCAGTTTGCTTCACAGTTTACTTGCTGTGAAAGAAGGGATTTATAAAACATTCCAAAAGTATCTGATTAATTAATTTGTCAATATTGTGAAATGTTAATATGAATGTAAATTATTCATAGGTGGATGCTGAAATGACTTTAAAAATGTTCACATAGCACTTTCAAAGTTAACATATTTGTCAACATAAACTATAGTGAAGATATGTCTGCCCAAGCGTTCACTGTATACAGTGTTTGGTATATGTAAATGAAGATGCAGCTACTGTATATATTGTAAATACAGCACAAAAGATGTGAGAAGAGTTGGAGGTCCAAAATGCTGTTTTAGGGCAATGGTAATAATATTACACAAAAAAATTAGGAAAGTCAGTGAGCTTGTGCTTAGGCTACAACAGTGCCCCTCATACGCTCAGTGGTTTATACTGATGCCGTATTGGAGAATCACATCGGCTATACTGTTTGAGGACCAAATCACACAGAGTTACAGGGGTACAGGAAGGAGATTCATGGAAGTTAATGTATTCCTGGTTGTCATGACTTTGAACAAAGAAAATGGTTAATACCTGGTGTTCCTCCAACATTTTGGACCCCATAAGGCTCACAGCATGCTCCTGTGGGTGACTATATATATTGTGATGGCTCTGTAAGACACAAAAGTGCAAAATGGAAACATTAAAGAGAGTTGAGGTGTCAAGAGTAACTCTGTTCAATGATGCCAGGTTGAATTTTGAGGCTTTTGAAGAAATAGGGCAGGACTGATTTCCTGAATTGGCCGTGTGTAGTCTCTAAATAGAAGCAGGACCAAAAGAGGTTGGACAATACTTAGCACTTGGATAAAAAAGAAAAAGAATAATCTGGGTGCAAATTCAGAAAATAAGGAAAGTAATTATCAGCCCGGTACAAGTGGAATTGATAAAAAAGCACATCCAATCCGGTTCAGAATTAAAAGACAGAGAATAAAAGACAAAGTAGAACTTCATAAAGACGTACACAAACATTGGCGCTATACACATGCAGAGCAGGTTAGAAATTATGAAAGCAGTGGAAATCGAATGGCTCAAAAAAAAAAGGCGTGATACACATGTGGAAAAAGTTAAAGGATATGAAAGTAGGAAAATTAGAAAGTAAAAAAAAAAAAAATTAATGATCTCGGTAGTGCAAACAAAGAAACTGCCTCATTTAACAATGCACCTGTCTAACTTTGGTTTTGCACAATAATCACTGCACTATTGCACCTTAACACTTAATTCTACTTTATTCACATAATTTTACTTACTCTTCTACTATACTGTTATCTTTCAATATATGACTTTTTATTAATCTAACTGATATTCTTCTAACTTTGCACTGTTTTTGATAAGCGGATCAGGGTGCATCTCACTGTGGTTTGTCCTGTATAACTATGCATGTGACAAATAAAGAATCTTGAGAATTTCAAAAACGGAGTTTACCACACATGTATTTATTGGTTACTTTATAAAAAAAAAAATAAAAAAAAAATGATTAACTGCTGATGATGTAGATCGTTATGTCTGTGCTGAAATTCCAAACACAGAAACCTATCCTGAATTAATTCATTAAACACATGTCTCACTGACCTCATTAAAAAGATTAAGCATATTGGGACTCCAAAGATTCCAAATATTGTTTTTACAGAAGTACTGAAATAAAAGTGAAACTAATGAAATAGCAACAATTCAAAGAAAAAAAAATCTTAAAAGTATGTATCCGGAAAAACAAACACAAGGATTGGCGAGCAAAGAAAGCAGGGGGCGAAGCCCCCTAGGATTTCTTAAAACAAACAACTCCGCATAAAAGAAAAAATACTATAAGAAGTTGGTGCATGGGGGCATAGGTGGAGGAGCATGTTCCATCACTTAGAAAGAAAAAAACTGTTGGCAAAAGAATGCTGCTCTTGTTTAAATATGGGCTGAATTTCATTGACTCTGAGATAAAGGTATTCAAGAAATACATTCTGAAAACAAAATTGAGCTGTATATTGCATCAAAGAAACTGAACACTCAAAACTAGCATTTACTTATAAATCTTTAATTTAATCATTGAATTTACATTACTTTATTATGGTAATTTTTTTTTTTGTTCCCCTTGAGAAAGACCCTTAACCTGCAATTGCTTCATCCTGGGTATGACGTTAATCTGCATCCAGCCCTGCAAGCAGGTCCTCCAACTTGCTGGAAGAACTTGGGGATTGGTGGCAGGACTGGTACTCCAGGAAGAGTATCCCACAGGTCTAGACCCCTTCCTGAGCGCTACAACATTTAAATACTACATTTAATGTTTTCCTAGCTCTTTCTAAACATTCTATTCCATTGTATAAACAGGATTTGGTTTGATGACATAAGATATCCACCCATTTTCTAACCCACTAAATCCAGTTTTAAGGTCATGTGGCTTCTTGTGTGTGTATTGGACTGGGTACTAGGCAAGGGATTGGTTTGCTGCATGGGGCATTCAGGCCCTGTACTACACTACATACAAAAATGCAGTAAAAATGGAAATGAAAATGAAATTACCCCTTTTGCAATTTAATTTTCAAAGTTTACACGCAAAAATGAAAATGAAAATTAAATAACCCCATTTGACATTTCATTTTCCTCCTGAACCACAATGAAGCTGCAAAAATGAAAATTGAAAAGCATTTCCACCTTGCATTTTCATTTTCAAGTTCTCAGCATGCAAATAGTGCAGGTCAATAGGCAGGGCTTCGTACCTCAATTTCCCACAATTCCTGTCCTTCGTAGCCATAGAGCCTCTTTGATCGATAGAATACTTCACTTCGACTGTGTTTAATTCACGTGATTTTGATCTTTTCACCCCCGTACTGCAAGATTCACAGCGAAATCGTCTCACAAAATCCGAAGACCTTGCATAATTGTAGTTTTGAAGTAATTAATGTGCAATTTAATTACAATATTTAACATGACAGAAATTAGCCTTTATCTATACTAATAAAAGGCAAAGCCCTCACTCACTCACTCACTCACTCATCACTAATTCTCCAACTTCCCGTGTGGGTGGAAGGCTGAAATTTGGCAGGTTCATTCCTTACAGCTTCCTTACAAAAGTTGGGCAGGTTTTATATCGAAATTCTACGCGTAATGGTCATAACTGGAAGCAGTTTTTCTCCATTTACTGTAATGGAGATGAGCTTCAACGCCGTGGGGGCGGAGTTTCGTGTGACATCATCACGCCTCCCACGTAATCACGCAGTACATAGAAAACCAGGAAGACCTCAAAAAAGCACTGAAAAAAACATGCATTATATAATTGAGAAGGCAGCGAAACAATAAGAAGCGAGCGAGTGACATATACAACCATATTCATGAGTTCTGCTACTCGGAAACAAAGCACGATGTAAACCTACACTTTAAATTAAGTTCATAGACAGGCTGCCGCTGGCGTTTGTAATTTAGTGCCTGCCCATATAAGGCCGTCCGTCAGCGGCAATCCAATAGCAAACTGCCACGGGTAAATATTCACGGGTTAAGGACTGTGCTTATGCAGAGGAAGATGAGATGGTCAGGGTGGTGTTTGACACAAACTCAGCGAAACTGCAAGAGAAAGTTTTAAGTGCCAGGACTAAGGTAACATTAAATACAGCCATGGACATAGCACGAGATGGCACCAGCACAGCTGGGAACCTTCGATGCATGTACACCGAGTGGCTCACGTGAACTGACGCAGTGCACAGATAAAAAGCAACAGTTCCAAAGAGCGCTGAACAAAACCGAATTACACAATTGAAAAGGCAGCAAAAATATGAAGCGCCTGATACATACAAGCATATTCATAAATCCAGCTACTGCGGAAACAAAGCACACGTTGGAAAAAGTCAATGTCCCGCTAAAGGAAGACAGTGTAAAAAAAACCCGTGCATGCAGTGTGTCAGGTCTCAGATAAAGAAGAAGACGAGCTGTTTATTGATGCAGTAAGAAACGAATCGATGAAAGAAACCTGTCATCTTTACAACGATTGACAAACACGGAATGTAACATGAACACAACACATCCTACAAATACGAACCTGATTGAAAGAAATAATGATAATCAAATCCTTGATGACAGCAACACTCAGTAACACTCACAAAACAAATACTGTATATTGACAGTCATGTTACGTTATTTTTAAAATGTTCCCTTTTCTTTTTCTAGCTTTTTTAACACACTACTTCTCCGCTGCGATACGCGGGTATATATATATATGTATATATATATATACAGTATATCCCGATCTACATACTCGAATAATGGATACTTTATTCGCCATCAATGATTGTTTTGGTAAAGCCATACTCAGTGTATTCATTAGATGAACGGTAAAAAAGTAAGAGCGAGGGAGGATGACTTATTGAGGCATGCAGGCTGTAGTGCGTCAACTCTATCTGAATTGCGCGATCACATTTGAAAAAATATATCTTTTCAAGTTCTATTTAGTCCATATGTGTCAAACTCAAGGGCGCGGGCCACATCCGCCCGTGTAATTATATCCGCCCGAGATCATTTTATATACTGTATTATTGTTATTAATGGCCGGGTATATGAAGCGCTGGTAACACAATAAACTACAATCCCATAATGCAGCGCTTCAGCTGCCTTGCCGAACACTTACAGCGTTAATCAAGTCTACCTTATGATGCTGCAAGTTATTGCGAAGCTAGAGTTATTGCGCACTGAGTTTGCACGGTGCTTTGGTGACTTTGAAGAACAAAAAAAGTCCGTCTACATGCGGCTCGAACCTTGTGTATGTTTGGTAGCACATATCTGTGTGAGAAGCTCTTCTCAGTGATAAAGACTAACAAAACAGCACACAGGAGTCGCCTCACTGATGAGCACCTGCAGTCCATCCTGAGAATCTCCACAACACAGAACCTCACACCAAACATAAACGAACTTGTGGCCAAAAAAAGATGCCAGGCGTCCAGCTCTAAAATGACATATGAGCAAAGACAACTGAATGATTTGATTTGTTATTGCACGTAAGAGCGGAGTCAACCGTTTTAACAAACAGCGTATTGCACTGATACGAAATAGCTGTGTGTGTATATATGTAGATATATATGTATGTATATATGTGTATATATATAGATATGTATATATATATATATATGTTTATGTGTGTAAATATATATATAAATATATATATATATATATATATATATATATATATATATATATATATATATATGACAACAACACTCATCACTCACAACAGTGACAAAACAATTACATTGACAATCAGGTTACGTTATTTTCAAAATGTTTCCTTTTCTTTTTCATTGCTTCTTTAACACACTACTTCTCCGCTGCGAAGCGCGGGTATTTTGCTAGTTATGTCATAATTTACATTCATTTCCACTGAAGTGGAAATGGGATGCTTTGTATTTTTGGAGTATTATAGTATAGCAACAGGGCACACAGTGACAGAGTACAGCAATGACTGGATTCCCTGCTGTTTGAGGGGGCTTGCTATCCTTAGAAGATTTGCTTGCCTTTTGCTGCACTAGTTTGAAAAGCCTGTGTGAGAGTGTATGCTGCCGTTTTTATAGGCGCTCTTGATCTCGATATCGGGGCGGTCTTAGGGATGTGTGAGGCCTAGGGCTCACCAACCCCATGTGGGGCCAGTTACGTGAAATGCTGTTACCAGTATGTGTGGACTGTAATAAAAATAATGTTAATATACACCGGATTTTCTCATTTCAGTATTCAGCTCATTTTTTGCAAGATAATACACAGACTTTATCAAAATATATAATCTATTAAAAAAGTGCAATTCATAATTCATGATAATACCATGACAGTATGAAATGTGATGAGGTGTCATGCGGAAATTAGCAGGGCCTCTTCTAGAAAAGTACCCAAATTGCAAGTATACTTTGAGTCTCGATATGCAGGATGTCATAGTCATAACTCGTGTTGATGTCATGTCAGCTGGTTATCATAAGCAATACTTGCTTTTGTGCATTAATTTTCAGACCATGGAATGTTTTCAAAGTCGTACATGCATGGAATTTGACCTTGAAGAAGGATTTTAAAAGGCTTCATCTTAGAAGGATCTGAAATATATATATATATATAGTAGACATGGCCCGGACACAGACAGGCAGACATGTTGTAAAGTCATCACCACACGTTTATTTACAACTATTCTATCTACACCAAAGGTGCACACAAACCCCCCAAAGTCTTGGCCACACAACGCCTTTCTTCGGGCCGCCTCCACACTCTCCTCTGCTTCGTCCTGCTTCCACCCGACTCCAGCCTCGAATGAAGGGAGGCGGCCCCTTTTATTCACACCCGGATGTGCTCCAGGTGCTCCCCGGTAATCGCCCACCGACACGCCCCAGTGTGGCGGAAGTGCCGGTTGTACTCCCAGAAGCTCTCCGGGTGTCCCTTCTATTTTTCCCCACAGCACTTCCTGGTGTGTGGCGGAAGTGCTGAGGTCCAGGGTTCCCAAGGCATCGGGGTGCCCCCTGGTGGTGACCACGGGGCCCTACAGGGTTGGGCTTCCAAGCCCTCTACCCGTGGCCCCCAAAGCAACCAGGGTGGCGGCCCCCACGTGATCCAGGGCGGGCGTAGTCCCTCTTCCGGTCCTTCAGGGCGTCCCGGCCGGGTCGTCGCCCCTGGCATCCCTGACAATATATATACACTGGAGAATATAACTTGACAAATCCGCTCGATTGGGACACGAGGACCTCAAAAGTGGGGGCCTGGGGAGGCCACCCCAAACGCCGCTTTTGCTTGATATAATGCCAGCTCAGTCTTTTGGTGACTCATTCCTAGTTGATTTAACTTGCCCTGTGCCACTACATAGCCCTCCCTTCAAAGTCTTTGACCCCAGCGGCCACTTCCAACTCCTTGCAACAGTGGACAAACTTGTCAAAACGACTGTGGTGTTCTCTCTGCTTTGGTCATGCAGCCGGAGTTGATGGAGCATCAGCAGGCTTTGGGAGTGCTGTGTTATCAGATGGCACAGCAGGGATGTTGCGTGCTAAACTGGCAGATGGCACAACCGGGATGTTCAGTGCTGTGCTGCTGTTCGGTGAAGCAGGTGTGTTCAACGTTGGTCAGATATAAACAAGCAGGCGATCCTCATAGAGATGCAGATGTTTCATTTACCTAACTGGCGCTGCAAACCGCGTTCCAGGTCTGATTCTTAAGCTTTGAGGTTGTCCCTTCACCGCAACTTCACAACGCCTCTCTGGTGTGCTTTGTCCTTTGCTTGAGCATTTTTATCACCGGTCCTTCTTCTCATGGCACACTTTGGGTTAAGGGCATCTCGTTCTGCCACACTTTTCTCCAGCTTAATGTGCCTTGAAGCTCTGCTGGTGTCTGCGCACCTGGAAAAATGGACATTATCAGATGGAGAAGTGGTGGTGGAGCTGCCCAGGTGTCGGTCTCTCTGCTGACTTCAATCCTGTACTGCTGCTGCTGCAAACGGCGCTCCAGGTTACAGATGTGAGCTTCGCGGCTCTCCGGCACCCCTGCTCGTGCTGACGATACAATACTACTGTACAAAAATTCAAAACGTCTCGTTTCAATTCAGTTTAAATAAATGTAAACTATGATGTAATAAGGGCTAATTTCTTTCATGTTAAAAATTGTAATTAAATAGCACATTAATTACTTAAGCTCTACAATTACGCATGGACGTCGGATATTTTGAAGGTTTCTTTGTGAAGCTTGTAGTAAAGGGGTGAAAAGATCGGTAGATCTACGGCTACGAAGGACAAAGAATTGTGGGAAATCGAGGTACAAATCCACGCCCACCGCCCCAAGCTATTTGCAGGTTGAGATACGCGTGCCACGCTTTGCAACTGCTGCTCGTTGTAAAACGGTATCGGTAATTCCACGGTGACGTTTACTCTCACGACGAAGACAAACCCGTACAAAATAAATACACTAAACGGCAATACTAATTTCATGAAGTTACGGAATTGGCATGTGTTGGGCAAATGAATTTCACTGCACTGTACTTGCGTGACAGTAAATCTGAAATTAGCTGATGGCAATAGTTTTTCTCAGAGAAAAGCCATACATGTATGAATAGGCCAACATAATATTTAAGGGTGATATTTCATTGCAGCTGGCTTTCAGTATACTTATATGGTACAAAGAGAAGGAGGAGGGACGACATTAGTGCCATTTGCTGTAGACGTTAATTCAGATCCATTTTGTGATGGGGCCTTTATAGTTTTAGGCATTGATATACAGGGTTGTTATCTGAATCAATTTTTAACGAACATTGATTCATTGTTATTAGAAAGCAGCGGTATTAAATAGTATAATACGGAAGCCCCACCCTCCGTTGCGTACATATGAATGTCTAAGAGGGGAAAAGAAGTGTGAGCTGAATTCTATTGGAGACTCAAAAAGAGCGCGGAGGTGATCCTCTTGAGGGCGTGTTTGTGCGCCGCTCTTCCCGCGCTTAAGGTTAATATGCTTGGTGACTCCGCGCGCAGGCCGGCTGTGGAACGCACCGCATTTACAGCTGTGGGAAGAAGCAAAGCGCTATAAGGCATCCTTCAAAGAGCCGCCTGTAAACTTTAAGCATAAACTCTGGGCCAGCAATGGTAAATAATAAATTATTAGTATTATTATTTTTTGCATTTCTGCATTTAAACTATCAGATTACAGCTTCTAAGCATGAAATAAACAATACGTAAACCGTATATTTTAATACAATTGAAAGTACAGGTACTGGTAAAGGGCTGTGCAAATGTCCATATCAAACCGCCCGTCCTGCAGTATTGGTGTATAATATTTTTGGATATAAATGTAACAGTATTTTAATTTGAACTGTACAGCTTACCATGGAGTCTATTGCCATATGTATTAATTGTTGGCAGTTGCTTTTGATATTATATTACGATTATTAATTTCAATACTGTTCTACAGTGAAATATGTTCTTTGACCTATCAATTGAGTGTAAAGTATCTTTATATTTGCAATACAACCTCTATTCTCCTGAGAACTGCTTACAATTTTTTTGTGAAATTATTAAATATTGGATTAGTTGAAAAAATTTAATGCAGAGTTTCGCAATGCCCCTGACAAAACCTCCCAATCCAATATAACCCCAAGTTCGTAAGAAGTTATACCATCATTCTTCAAAAAAGGATTGCTAGGAAAGGCACATTCATTTAAAGAAATCAGCATGGAAAGGATCTGCTTTTAAGCGTAAATTCCTCATCAGTCTAATAGATTAATTTTAATTTGGAATATAGTAAAGGGAACGCAACGGTTTTAACCTTTGTTGGCACATAATTTAAATAGGAGCTTTGTTCTTTGAAAAATAAAATTCCGTGGCTTCTTTTAACTGAATTTGCTTTTGATTTCATGCCGGATTTGGATCTGCATTATAGATAACTGTAAATAGGTAATTCCTAATTATCTGACATAACTACTGGGACAGGTGCTGCTATCTTAACTTTCACGCACCAATGATGTGGTTGAAATGTAGACGGCCGAGTACAAGTTTGCTTGCAGTGCTGCGACATTTTGCACAATAGTGTTTTTTTTGATCAACACCGTAGCAGGATAACAAGATAGATAATATTAAAACATAAAAATGTAGCGGCTGCTGCAAACATGAGAAAGAAATATGCCCTTTTAAAAAAATAATAATAATGTTAGGCATCACACTCCTACAAATGCATTCAGCATTTTGCTTATTTTTCATATGATGTCAGTGCCTCCATCCAATTCACAAACTCGCTTGGCTTAGTGAATGTTGATTACAACACTCATTCGTTGTTTAAAGCTGACTAACTGGGAATCTGATTCCTGATGGAGCGGGTGTACTAAATGGAATGCAGTATTGGCAACATTTTGTGATTAGTATATTGTGGCAGCTGATATCATAAGAGCAGTTCATATCCAATTAATTGTGCAGCCCTACCATGGGGTGTAATTACAATTATGTTGTTTATACTGTTAAAAATAATGGTTCTTTAATGGCACTTTTATTGTTCTGGACTGGATTGTGTGTTTCCTCTTAAGACAATTGCTTGACAAAGCACCATTTCATTCTGGTAAAGGTTCTTTGCATATGAAGGTGTTTCTTTGTGCTTTGCAAAACTACTTAATATGTCTCTCTATTATAAAAAAAAATCCTGGGAGAGAAAGACGGGAGACGAGACGTGATCTTCACATTAAGATCACAGAAGACACTTAAAAGACCCGCAAGACGAAAGAGAATGGCCACGGAGCGTCTCACGGGGACCTTAAATATGAGACTTTGTGCCAAGAGACTGACCCAGGACCGTCTCGCGATGACATAGAATATGAGATTCTTGCAAGACATGCCCTACTTACAATCAATATCAAATAAGACCACGGACAGCAAAACACTCAGTCGTGTGAGTGTAAGGATTTGAGCACACACAGATCCAGGGCTCTCCGCGCATATAAAGCGTATAAGGACAGCACATTATAAATGAAACATCGACAACTGAGCGAAGAAGAAAGCAGTGTGGAGAAAAGAGACTCAAAAGCATTGGAGAGAAAAAAAGAGCAAAAAAGAAAAAGAATAATCTGGGTGAAAATTCAGAAAATAAGGAAAGTAATTATCAGCCCGGAACAAGTGGAATTAAAAAAAGCACATCCAATCGGGCAAAAAAAAAGCAGGACAAAGCGAGGTCAGAAATGACAGACAGAGTAGAAAACAAAGTAAAATGTCATAAAGAGGTTAAAAAACATGGGGGCCAAACACATGCAGAGCAGGTTAGAGAAAATGAAAACTGGAATTCAAAAGACTCAAAAAAACGTAGGAGCAAAACACCTGCAGAGCAAGATACAGAATATGAAACCAGAAAAAAATGACAATGTCAAAACAAAGAAAGTAAACATCGCATTAGCACAAAAAAGAGAAATTATTACTCGGAGAAATAACGAAAAGGCGAATAGAGATTGAATATATGGACACTGGTGATATGTCAGAAGTATGTAAATATTATAAGGCTTTGAAGTTTAAGTGAATTTCTAAAATGTGGTTTACCTCACATGCATTTATTGGTTGCTTTGCAAAAAAAAAATGATTAACTGCTGATGATGTTGATCGTTTTGTGCTGAAATTCCAAACAGAGAAACCTATCCTGAATTATGGTACAAATTAATTAAACACATGTCTCACTGACCTCATTAAAAAGATTTATCACATTGGGACTCAAAAGATTCCAAATATTGTTTTTACAAAAGTTCTGAAATAAAAGTGAAACTAATGAAACAGCAGCAATTCAAAGAAAAAAAAATCTTAAAAGTGTGTATCTGGAAAACCAAACGTGGGGGTTGGCGAGCAAAGCCTGCTAATAGTAAAAAAAAAAAAAACTAAAATCTTGAGTGTATGTTTGCCTGCCTAGCAGGACACCAAGATATTAAGAAAACCTCGACTTAGTCTCTGTTGTTGTATGCAGCAAGAGTCATTTTCAAGTCATGACCCATTGGTATTTTCCACATCTATTATCTGTTCATGGGTATTTACTGTATGGAGCCTTTTATGGATCTAAATAAATGAAGGTTCTTTCAGGAATCTGATTTACAGAACAGCTTTTGATACTTGATAGCGACTGGTTATCTTGTAACTTCATTTTATGTTAAAGTCATCAACAGTAATTTTGATGACAGCAGCCATTG
The DNA here is from genome assembly GCF_016835505.1 of Polypterus senegalus. Taxonomy (NCBI): domain Eukaryota; kingdom Metazoa; phylum Chordata; class Cladistia; order Polypteriformes; family Polypteridae; genus Polypterus; species Polypterus senegalus. Next base: position 111,860,040 of record NC_053168.1, read on the forward strand.
CATTGATTTGAGCTTTTATTATACAACTCTGTACTATGTCCTCTTGTAGTACTGTACTCTGTACTAGTGGACAGCTGAATGCTCTGTCTTGTTATTTTGATTTTCACCTTTGATTTGCAGGTAGTCTCGGTATAGTAAATAAAGCTCATGTTGTTCCCAGTTTGCTTATCTGTTCAATTTTGTCTTCATTAAACAAAAAAATCATTCCTTAGGTAAGGATTGTAGAAAGACGTAATTTTATGCACCGGAAGATAAAACCAGAGGATAGTTATAACAATGATCATATGATTTCTTTATTGATTGGTTAATTTTAATTTAAAATTTCCATCTTTACAACAATGAAAGGAAGTACGTAGTGTTTTTTCTTTGATTGAGGTCTTACTGTTTAAGGACCGTGCTTTGTGATGTTACCTTGTAATTTTTCTTATTGCTTTGCATTTGTTTATTCTCTCATCTCTAAATTATGGATAGTCTTTGAAAAATTGTAATTGCTAGATAAAGTAGTGTATACTGCCCATTTGATTTTTATAATTTAGCCTATTTTAGTGTTTCTGAAAAAATGATCTCATACTGCTTAGTGCTAGAAAAAGTCAATAGTCCTACATTATATAAATCTAAGGGCAACCTGGAAGCTAAGAGCTCAGCTTGAAATCTTGAAATACTACTGTTCATCTAGGAAGTGCCAAGGTCTGTGTTTTAGATGTAAATGATTCACATTAAGTAAGCTCTTATTCCTTGTTTTGAGCAGAGCTCCAATGTCAAAATAGCTAAAAAAAAAAAAAAAAATTATCAAAGACCAAAAAATGCCTAATTTTAACCACTCGGATACTTTTTTATTTCTCAAAACTTTTCTCTTTTGTGTAAGCTAAAGTCTCAGAAAGTAATCATTCTATTTTACAAAGCGCCTGCCATGATAACATCAATTGATGATCTCTTTCACACATGTAACAACAGTTCAACTTGCTATAGTTTCATTTTAGTCTCCAAAGACGATATTTCCATGCATTGATCAGTATAAATAAAGATTAAGAAATTACATGTTTAAAATATTCTTAGTGTTTTCTATTTTTCTGTTGCTTTTTTGGTATTCATTTTTTCCCAATTCTCTGAAAGCCTCCCTTAACCGTCTAACAGCCTTTGTAAAGACTGGTTGCAATGCCATGATTAGGATTTAACAGCAAGTGCTGCCTTTGGTCTCATGAGTTGTGCCTGACAAAACACCCAAATTATTTAGCATAAATTCTTCTGCAACAGATTTGAATATTCAGGTTGGATGATTTGTAACATATGTCTCACTGTTACTACTTTTTAATTGTTAAAGAAATAACTTTTGAGAATTGATTTTTACACCATCTCAGGTTAAGAGTCCTGACATTGTTACTTGGGACATATTCATGTGGAGGAGACAGGAGCACAAGACATAAACGTGACAGTCACATGCTTCTTTATTTTCAGGTCCATGAAGAGAGCATGCATATTATTGAGGTGACCAGCAACCTTATCAATGACACTGTTTCAAACCATCCAGAATGGGCCAAGTAAGCAGAATATGGAGAATAAGATGTGATTTAATAATAGTCAGCGGCACCTTTTTATGATTGCAAAACTACAAAGTGTACGTGTTTGTGCTGGTGGAAAATGTGTCAGTATGTGGAGGTACATGTGAGGAAAAAACCCCAAAAACTTGTGATTTGTCTTTGGGGTTGAGGATGACAGATTTGCCACTTAGAAATTAAATAATGGAAGTAAATTCATCATGATCAAACATTCAATCAGGGCAATTACATTTTTTATAATTGTATATTTCATAAAATAAATATGGAAAAATATGAAAGGTAAGGACAGTCGTTTTGTGTTGATAGAGTAAGCTGATGGAATTCGTGGTAAGTACAAACATTTAATTAATGTCCCATTTTTAATGAAAATCGTCAAGTTGCTTACAACAGTCTTTGTTTAGTACAGTATAGCACTAGACTGCGTTAATATAGTAAATCGAACCTAAAGCCACAACCCTTAAATGAATATATTATAGTATCTTTTTAGATACCTGTAATATTAGGGTTTTTACAAAACATATATATATATAGTGACGGACAGCTGTGGTCCTTCCTGGCCAGGAGGCTAATATATGGGGAGGACTGAGGGAGCAGATGTGCAGAGGATGGATAGAGTTCAAGCATCAAAGACATCCCAGCTGCAGTTGTCCAAAGGAGAGTGTGGGAATAGGTCCTAATTGCTGCAAAGAAAGCACTACTACTGAAAGAGATGAAGAAGAGATGTGTTGAGTCAAGAAACACAGACTGTTGATCTCTGTTTTTTCATCTGATAAGCGCAAATCTGAGATTCTTGGCCCCAACAACATCTTCATTAGATGCAGGGAAAGTGAGCTGATGATGTGTGGGTCACACCACAAAGCATGAGGGTTGAGGTATGAGGCATTGGGGTGCTTTTCTGGTGACAGTGTCAGTGATTTAGTGTCAAAAGGCACACATACCCAGCGTGGCAACCACACCCTTCTCCAGTAACAGACCATCCCATGTGAAAGTATATCAAGGCAGTAATGGTCACAAGTCAGAACAGGCATTGGACTGGGTGCGTTTCACACACACACATCCTGATATCATGATGAAAAGGTTTGAAGTCACTGTTTAGTCTAAAAAAAAGAGCGAAGACCATTTATTTAGTCTTTCAGGCTCGTCATTTAGCTAATATCTCAATCCAGATACGTCTTAAAGCTTTTCAAGTTTTCTGCTTCAACTACATGATTTGGTAGTTTACTCCAGATTTCTATATGTCTTTGATTAAAGAAGTGCTTCCTGGCTTTAGTCTGAATTGCACTTCTATTTAATTTCCAGAGTGACTACAAAATTATCACTTTTGTGAAAAGGCCACATTTGGAATCTAGCATCATAGGGATCAATTACTGTTGATGAGAGAGAAGCAAGGTTTCAGTGAAACTTTATTAGTGGTACTAAAGTACACTTCATAAGACGTTCTCTCAGAAATGTTTTAGACAACTTGTATAAAGAACGTTTCATGACACTTAACTACCAATAAACACTTCTCAGAGTACTCAAGCTAATGTGTGGTTTGATGGGTGTCATTTTTGCTTTTTTAAACACTTGGCAGCATCAGCGAGAGAGACAAAATAGTCAGCCTTTTTTAATTAGTGCTATTTACAGTGACCATCGTCCTAAGGCTTTGTACAGAACAGCTTGTCAAAATGCAGCAGCTTTATTAGCAACTAATAACAGTACAGCACTAGGTGACTAAGACAAAGCTTTTTGTGTCAACTTCAGTTTAACTTTAGTTAAATCCTAAAGGCAATGTTTTACTTGAGATTTTCTTGTATTGACACTTTATTTTGTTGCAGTTTCAAATTAAATGCTTTTATCTCTATTTCTGTTTATATGGTGGTAGCCTGCTTCCTGAAGCTCAAGTAGTTCAAAATGCCTTGAATTCTGCTGCCAGTAATGTGCACCAATATGGGAGAGAGCTGATAAGTCATAAGGTAGGGTGGGCAATCCTTAAGAACAGCACTGTGTTGTGTCTGAAAGCAAACTAAATACTTGTTGAGAAACGATCACACACTTTAAATTACTGGAAGGAGAACAATGTGTTGTGAAGAGCAGCTGTAAACGTCTTTAGAAATGGATTCATTCTCATGAAATGTATTCCTATTAGCTTCCTTTCCTGTAAAGGAGAGATTAAACAGCCACACTGTGCTCATTTTTAATAATTGTAGTTCAGCTCACAATGTGCTTCAGAAGCTGATCTTGAATCCACGCAGGAACTTATCAGTTTCAGTTTTAATGAAAGCTGCTTTAAAAAAATAATAATTGCTAATGACAAGTGGTGCTTTTGGTGTTCCTGGGCTTTAAGTACAGAAGATGAGTGGAGCTCGATGGCGCCCTTGCTGTCTAACACTCTTGTTTATTTGTAGTTGCACACAGTTTTAGGGGAGAAGGTGAATAGCACTGCTGTGATTGAGAAGCAGGTTCTAGAGCTCTGGGACAGGCTCTACCACTCCTGGTTTGTAAAGGTATGGCGCTCTTACAGCCTTCACTTCAGACTGCATTAAAGTATGTCAACTGAACAAGCTGGCCACTTGCAAAATGTCCTTGACGACTCTTTTAACTTTTTATTTTTGTTTTAAAAGAATTTCACCCATTCTGCACGGCACAGAGGCAAGAAAGAAGTGCAGCGACAATACAGCTGGTTGGGCGATATTTTGGACTGGCAGGACATCGGTTCATTTGTTCACGAAAATATTGAAATGTTCTTATCAGTAAGTGAATTATTTCTTCTTTGCTTATATAATGTAGTATATTTAGTATATGTAGTAATTTGTTGATATTCCTCTTCCTAGTGCTTTACACAATTACTTTTTTTTTTTAAATGGTAGGCACATTACACCTACAGTCCAGGTGGTTTCTTCATCTAAGGTCCAGACAGGGTACATTTAGTCTTGAGTTTATATTGAAGCATAATCAGGATAAATATGTTTATTCATTAAGTGATTAACATCAATCAAGAATCCTGGTATCTTTTATGTAGCACCTTTCATGGTGGGATGTTTATGAGTACACTATACACCTAAAAGAAATCATTTTTGTACAGTTAGAGCACAGTCAACTTCAGTGCAGTCCTTTTGTGAAGGCAATACAATAAAACCAGCATCAACTATATGTTTATTGCAGCTTTCTTAGTAAATGTCATACCAAAGCATTTTAAATATTCAACACAACATAATCGGAATAGATGTAGGTTTTATTTAAATGCTCAAGCTTTATGAGTCAAAATGTGAAATATTGGTTGTTGGTCTGATGCCTGTTATGGGGAACAGTTTAAAAGCATCCAGTCCAGTCACAGCATCGGCCCAGAAACTGGTCTTATATTGAGACTCTTTTGATATGCTCCATCCCAGTGTATTTTACATTTTTATTTAACAAAATATAAAGGTACAGTTGGTACCCAGAGTTCTTCAGTATCATATAGCACCACCAATAAAAAGCTCCTTACAGAAGTACAACAGATTATCAGTTCTGTCACTTGCTTAGAGTTGTAAATTATTTACCCAGTAGTCTTTTAATTTTAAGTATGCAGCATCCATTGTGGTGAACACAACTTGAAAGCATACGTACAGCAAAACACTTAACACTACCAGTACATTTCATGTCATGAAAATGCCAAATACAAGTGCCATTTGCAATAGTGAGCTAATAACTTCAGGATGCTGACCTAAGAGACAGAGTTTCAAAGAAAAGGCCATAACAACAACAACATTTATTTATATAGCACATTTTCATACACACAGTAGCTCAAAGTGCTTTACATAATGAAGAATAGAAAAATAAAAGACACAGTAAGAAAATAAAATAAGTCAACATTAATTAACATAGAATAAGAGTAAGGTCCAATGGCCAGGGGGGACAGAAAAAACAAAAAATACTCCAGACGGCCGGAGAAAAAAAAAATAAAATCTGCAGGGATTCCAGGCCATGAGACCGCCCAGTCCCCTCTGGGCAATCTACCTAACATAAGTGAAACAGTCCTCTTTGGATTTAGGGTTCTCACGGAAGGATTTGATGATGATGATGATGATCATGTGGACTTCTGGCTTTTAGTCCATCAATGCTGGGGCATCATGGTGCTTTGAGTAGGTTGGTGGGGGCGCAGGCCACCACCTCAGAGAAACCGGAAAAAGAAACAGAAGAGAGAGAGTAGGGGTCAGTACAGATACTGTATGTGATTCTGGAAAATAAAAAGAAAACATTAAGATGGAAAAAAAAGAGCAGACTTTGGACAGAAGATGACTGGAAAAACATATGGTGAGTGTCCTGGAGTCGTCTTTTCTCTGTTGTGGAAGACACTGGTATTTGGTGTGTATATAAAGAAAAATCAACGGAGAACCTGTAAGGCATTTGTTTCTCAAACTACACACTCAAGTGTATTTATCATTGTATGCAGTTCTGCATCTTGGCCTTCTTTTTTCTATCCTTGTTAGATCCAATTCACCCTATTCTCTCAAGATAGCGGTGGACACCTTTGTATGAAATCTTTGGATTCTTGACAGTTTGTCATGTGGAATAACTTCCAATCTGTCCTAAAAACAGACTGATGTATTTCTTGAGTAAGCTGTTTCATTTTCCAATTTTTAAACCTTCGTTAAACTCTTAAGAACGCTGTTGCCTTGCAAGCCAAATGATCAGAATAACAGGTTTCAATGGTGCTCGTACAGTTACAGAGGTTTCTCAATAGCCAATTAGCATCTAAAATGATTTAAGGATGAGCTATGGGAGATAACCATTAGGACACTAATGGAATGGCTGCTGAAAAAGGAACTTTGCAGTTATGTGTGAATAATGAAGTAAAAATCAGTAATTTCCAGTAGTAATATCCATTTGCAACACTAGTAATATATTGGCTATATTTTCTAATCAATTGGTGATTAAAAAAGGGCATCAATGTCAATCTGGGTGATTCCAAACTTTGAGTGATTGTGTATGAGAGAAATTCAAATCTGAGAATTGGAAAGTGACCTCAGGTTTTCAAACCATGTCTCATTACTGACCTCTAGTGAACAACTCTTCCTAATTTATTTTAAAATAATTTTGTTTCAAGTTTGGGCAAGTTGTGCATAGTACTTCTGGAAATCTGCATGGATTAAAATGTGATTCTAGGATATTTTTGCTTTTTTATTATCCTTCTGTCAGATGATGCAAAGGAAGCATACGAATAAGAAAACAAATCTGTAGGCAACTTTTAAAGTCTATAATTTCCCAGATGGTGTTTGCTGCTAAGAATCACTAATCAAGCAGTCTTTCATTCTTTGTTTCATATAACATCTTTAACAGAAATTACCACTACAAGGTACAATAATAAGGTACAATAATAAGGCAGTTGAGAGAAGCCTAGCAGTAATAAAACACGAAGATGTAGAGAGAGAATACTAAGGCACTCTGAATCCACTCAGAGCTAAAATAAACTAGTAAAGAACAAACTCCTTTGACATTGCACCTTGCTATAATGAATTCAATGCCAGTATCTCTGTAATAAATGGTGCACACATCCTGCAGGTAACTCCAAGGCTTCTTAAATTTCAAATTGTTACAGAGTGAACACAGGAGGGGCTTCAGGCAGCAAATTTATGCTTCAGAATCTATCTGGCACATTAACCTCTAGAATGTGATCTGAAGAAAGCGGCTTCCGTCATCTCAGTCTGCAACAACAAACACTTTGCGTCCCTACCACCTAGTAATTGATATTATAGCATTTAGTGCCATGAAGCTGCCATTATGTAAGCACCTGCCCTACCAATTGATTTGTAGGTTTTGACCGTTCTTATTGTTACTTGTTCTGTGCAATACAAGTTGTAAGTGAAGGTCTGATATTTCTTTATGTATGGTAATTTAGTACGGTTGGTTATTCATGTATTAGTAATTTGTGTCTGCTGAATCTTTCTACAGTGCACTTTATTCCTGTTGCATTTTTCTGTTCCAGTTTGACTAGCAACACATGTTTTTTATTGGGCTGTAAGGTAAAATGACAATAATTTGAGTTGAATAAGTTAGACTATAATAGCACACTGCATGGTGTCTGTATAGGAAGATTATTCTGAATCAAAAATAATTTAGAGATGTAATGGAGATCAGGGAAATTATATTTCAAATAGAAAAGAGAGCATCATTTTTTTTAGTTTGAGTGCTTATTATTATTATCGGTATTGGGCGGTCATGGGCTAGAACACATTGCAAGCCAGTTTCTGGTAAGACTTAATTGTAGGAAGATGTTTTAGATTTTGTGCTGAATAAAAAATGTAGAATTTTGGAAATTATCCATATTTAAACCTAATTAAAATAAAAACGCCAAATCTCATGCTATAGTAATCTGTCTCTTATTTGCTGTTGGAGTTAATCTCATGTTGGCTTCATTCAGTAATGGCTACTTATACTTTAATGTTTTATTATCTGATAAAGGAGATTAACCTCTGCACTTTTGGCTTGCAAGGAGTTCTAAAAATGGTGATGCATTAAAGTCAATATCCTTTCTAATACAGAAGAATAATCCACCAACAAGATGTGCTGAATCACTTGCCGTTTTTTTTTTTTTAAACACTGGATGACATGTTCTAACTTAATTTGCATTACCCATTAAAAAGTAACAGCTATCATACTTTGTAACATATTGTCATCCCAAGGGATGCTCAGGTTTGAAGTTCCAAGTTGTCTTCATTTCAAGGTTCTTTCAGTCAAGCCATTTCTGCAGATGTCGATTTTCTTCTGGGTTTCCAGTTGAATGTCAGGTTTTAACTGGCGACGTGATCGGTGACGGCATTTAGATTTGCTTTTTTTGTTTTTTTTTTCATTAAAAAAGAAAAATGATTATTGATTTTATCTGACTTGCATACATTTGGGGGTGCTCTGCAGACGTCTAGGTTGCTGTTTTGCATTTACTCCAGAGAAGGTGAAATCATTAGTGTTTGGGATAGTAGAACATAGTTTGACCTTCATTTTCTAAGATTCAGAATCCTTAATTGTTTCTTTTTTCCAAATCAGTTGGCAATTAAGAATGAGATCCAAATAAGACACAGTAGCTAAACCATTAATTTGGTCTTGTTTACATCTGTATCAGTTTTATCTTTTTTTAACAAAATATAGTAAGTAATAAGTAGTGAAACACTGATATGCTCTTGTCTTTAAAATATGTATCTGATGTTCTGCCATAGTAGTATTACATAGAATTAAACCGTGTTTCATTAGTAGCATGGAATGTAAAAAATTGAATGGAGCAGAAATTTGCAGCTGCTAGAGCCACTCTAAAAACGTCTTACCTGAGGTTTACTAACGCTGTTGTTATCAGTTGAGTATTGAAACCCCTTCACTTTCTGCACACTATTTTGTTGTAGATTTAGTTTTAAATGGATACATTTGCCATTTTTGTCCATATGTCTACACTCATTAAACTATAAAAACAAATTGAAAAAAGATTTCAGAAAGGTGTTCGCATTTATTAAATAGTAAAAACTGAAAATTTTCATTTACAGTGTAGAAGTCCGAACTTTTGCTGTGACATTCCATATTGTGGTCGGGGGCATCCTGTTTGCTTTAATTATTCTTAAGATGTGTCCAGAACTTTATTGTTTAACTATACTGTGGTCAACTGATTAGATTTGTTTAGAAAGGCACACAACTGTGTTTATAAGATCCCACAGCTCACACTGCATTTCAGGACAAAAGCTTATACATGAAGTCCAAGGAACTTGCTGTAGACCTCTGTGAGTAAATTGTTTTGAGGCATAGATCTGGGCAAGGACATAAAAGCATTACTAAAGCTTTGAGTGTTCTGAGAAGTACAGTGGCCTCAATAATTGTAAAAAAAGTTTGCAACCACCAGGATTCTTCTTAGAATTGGTCATCTGGCCAATCTAAGTAACCTGGTAAGAATGTTGTTAGTCAGGAAGATGGACAAGAATCCAGTAGTCATTCTAGAAGAGTTTCCGAAATCCTCTGCTGTACTCCATCAATCAAGCAGTTATGGTAGAGTGGCAAGATGGAAGCCACTGCTGTGGAAAAAAAAACCTTTCCTCTTTCTTCAAAGAAGGCAGTTACGGAGCCCTGATGAAAATGCAGAACATTTCATTTTTTGCACAAAGTTATGCGCAAATGTCTCGGTCCATGGAATGAGCAATCAATTAAACAATTCATCATCTTTTATAAAGTGGAACCTCGGGTCACGACCGTAATTCATTCCAAAACTCTGGTTGTAACCCGATTTGGTTGCGACCCGAAGTCATTTCCCCCATAGGATTGTATGTAAATACAATTAATCCGGTCCAGACCGTACGAACTGTATGTAAATATATTTTCTTTAAAAATTTTGAAGCACAAAAATAGTTAATATACCATAGAATGCACAGTGTAATAGTAAACTAAATGTAAAAACATTGAATAACACTGAGAAAACCTTGAACAGAGAACACTAACATTGCAAGAGTTCACACTATAGACTTACGAACCGCTCTCTGTAAACACTTTTTTTAATGAGTTTTAAGCACAGGGGAAAAAATGAACATTTGAAAAATCCATAATTTATACAAAAACTAACCATAAACAACCAAGAAAACTAACTTTGCATGAGTCGAGTTCTGGCATGAAGGAAGTTAGGAGGAACTGGGTGGAGAGGAGATTACAGCTTTGACGTAAAGTCTGTGACGATGCGGGTTTGCTGCATGCTCCCATCTCACTTCCGTGAGCCCTTAAACCCGTCACCGTCGGTAATGTTACCGATGAGCACGACAGTGAGGCACAACAATGGAGCAATTGGATGGTGCAGAAAGTGCCAAGTGCTTTTATTAAAATCAACAAAACAGCAATCAAAAACAGTGTCCAACTTAAATAAAGTGCAGTGCTTTCAGAATCCTTCAATAAATAAAATGATCCCACAAAAGCAGAATTGAAGGTGGAGGTTAAAATCCAATAGAAAAAAGTCTTCATTAAATACGAGATTAAAACAATGCTCGAAGCAGTCTCTTTAAAAACAAGCCTGGCACATTCTTTAACTGCCTTCTCTCTGTCTCGCTCGCTGCACAGGGAATGCACAGGAAGAGACTGAACACGTGCGGAAATCATCGGCACGTATGAACTGGAAGGGAAACTGGCTTGTTCGTCACCCGAGTGTGTGGTCGTGAACCGATGCAAAAGTTTGGCGAACTTTTAGGTCGTAACCCAATTTGTCCGTGGTCCAAGACGTTTGTGACCCGAGGTTCCACTGTACTTTTCTGTTACCATTACTTCATCTAATACACCACGTTATCTGACTCATAATATGCAGAACATTTTCACCTTATCCAATCAGTGAAAGCTACAAGTAATTTGATTCCCCCGTTATTCTGAATGCCACTTCCGTAGGAGGGGTGTATGGGATTTCCCATTAGTTTATCCCTGCTTACTGGGGGTGGTGGTTATTTGTTGCTCCTTTACCTCATTCTAACCTTGGAAAAATATGCCGGTATCTTCTTTAAGACGGGGCTTAGTCCACTTGCACTTTCAGCTTTAAGATGCGTTTAGTTGACCTTCGAGTTACACTCAATCCTTTTCCTTGTGTTTAATAGCTCATTCTGTTATATTGAAGCATGGTGGTGGCAGCACCATGCTATGGGGGTGCTTGTAAGAACTGAGGAAAAGACGAATGCAGCCAAATTCAGAGAGGTCCTTGGGCTGTTCCAGAGTGAAAGCCAACCTCAGACCAATGGGACAGTTCTCCTTTTAGTACAACAATACTCTTGTTGAGTGTCTCAGCCAAAGTCCAAACTTAAACCCCATAGAACATGTGTGTGCAGTTGAAGATGGCAGTTTACAGGCGCTTCCTGTCCAGTCTAGCAGAGAGTGAAACAATCTGCTAGGAGGAATGGCATAAACTGCCTAAATGCAGGTGATGAGTAAAGCTTGTGGAAACCTGCACAAGAAGGCCGTTATTGCTGTCAGAGGGTCTTTGAATGAATGATTTCAGTTTTTGATTTTGAGGCGTAAAACATGATGTTGCAGAGTATGTTTGGTTGATGTTACAAATAAAAAAAGAATACATTGAAGAAAGGGCCCTCTTAGGATACGTAGCACTGGGTCTAAATCCATGTCTGTGTAGTCAAAACAATACACTTAGGATTTGACAGAATTCTGTACATGGTCTCGTTAAAATACTCCGATCTTCATTGCTTCACATGAATGAGTAAAAAGCATAACCAGTACCATGTTTTTTGTCTCTTTGGTTCATATTTTTTGTGTATTATTGATCTGTATCTCCATTAAAATTTATTTCCTGCTGTGTACTCTGTCAGGCTACTATGTCTGTGAAATGCCAACTGAACAATAACTGTTCATTCTTGGATTCTTTCGCTATACAGTAGATGCTGAAAGACACTTTTACATCACAGCGTATACTGTACATTACCACTTAAAAAGTCATGTCATTTCCTAACCTGCTTAATCCACACCAGGGTCACAGATAGCAATAGGTACATGGCAGGAACAAATCATGGACAGGGCGCCAGTTCATCGTATACACACACACACAGTCTCTGTAGGAAATGAACACAGACATGGGGAGAACATGCAAGCTCCACACAGGGAGCTCAACACCATGACTTCTCATTTAAAAAGTGAAATTTCAAAATTTGTCATTTCTGTTAAATGTATAGAAAACCTCAAAATGTCATTTTAAATACAAAGTTAAAAACTCACATGGGCTTTAGCTGCTTTGGGCACAAATAATGATGGCAGAGGAGTGAGTGCACTTCATGAAGTTGTAATGCATGTTTTTATGTACTGTACATGGATGCATGGCAGAAAACTGTGTGTTTTATTTTTCTTGAGTTCCTCTGTTAGCTGCAAGAGCTTAGAACATGTAAAGCTGCTGCCAGCATCTCTGAGTCCGGTCCACTGTTGTTACAGCCACAAATCTAAAAGGTGTGCAGCAGTTCATTGCAATGCTTGATGCTTCGCGCCTTTGACAGGACTGTTAAGACATGTCCTCCACATGATAACGTGCAAGCTGTGAACATCTCTTGCCTGCAGGTACAGTGTACAACTGTATTCACAGCAGCTGAGGTTTGCCTCCAGCAAAAGGCAAAACAAGAGTGCTAGAGTCGCATTAAGGCCTGAATATTTTCAAACTATGCCTTTTTTATTCCTTTAGTTTAACAGAGGGTGGTATGTTAGCCGTTCGGTTAGCACTGATGCCTCGGTGTCCCAGAATCCATCCTCTATCTGCCAATGTTTGTTGCTGGTACTTCATTTTTCCTTCCATTTCTCCAAGAAACTTGTGTTAGGTGAGCTGGTGACTTATTCTGCATTAGCCCTGTGGTAGACTGGTGCTCTACTGAAGGTTGGGTTTCTGCACTGCACTTGGTGCCCACTGCAATTTGAAATTGGATAGGTAGATACAGAAATGGATGGATAGATCAGAGTTTTTTTAGGATTACATAATTATAAGCACCTTGCAAAAAACTTTTAAGGAATCAGTATTGAGTTATGGTGATTATGATTAGAACAGAAAACACATCATTTGTCATGTAGCCCAAATTTTAACCTGCTTAGCCTAGGGGTGCTAGAGGAATTTAAAAATAGCATTTTTCATTAGTTGCCTGTATTTCGAGTAATTTTCCAAAACAAACTTTTTTAATAGACTAGGGAAAAATCCTTTCAGGCAGGGTGTTAGAATATATTATCACATTTCCTGCCTAGGTAAATATCACTTAACAGAGCCTGTAAAAAGGAACTGTGTAAATTTGCTTTTAATTTTTAAAAACCTAATATTGCTCAGTGGTTGATAACTTTGATTTTCTGATATATTTAGTGTGTTTTCCCTTTTTTAACATGACCTACATCTCTGCTGCCATAATAAGAAATGATTTCTCCTATTGTGATCAGACATGAGGCATAAGGCGGCACGACTCCCTGTGACCCTGAAAAAGGTAAATGGGTGAGTACTCCTCTCGTAATTGTAGCCACATGACCACACTCTGTGTATCTCATTGCAGATTCTGGAGTCCCTTTGGATCATCATGAGCCGAAACATCAGCCTTTTGTTTACGACGCTCACCACCCTGCTGACTGTCCTCTTCCACAGTGGCACAGCCCTGCTTAACTTTGTGCTGTCAATGGTAGGGACCTCAGCTTCTGCACAAATTCAGTTCTTCAGTTTATTTTATTTAAATGCCTTTAATTATTTTTAGTACTGAATGTTTTTGTCTTTGTTTCAATTATGAATAATATAGGTGTGATTTGCACCTAGCTCTGTGTTTCAGTTCACTCAAAGTGGGACTTCCTCTGTCCTGGCAACAGAAATCGAAGTTAGTGTTGTAAATAGTGCAACATCTTGTCCGGTCCTCTCTGTGATTTGGTAAAGCATTCGCAATACTCAAAAGCATAAAAATATATATGCTTGTTAATACATGATTTCTGATTCCTTTGTTTTGGACAATCACAAAACACAGATGAGAAAATTAAAAAAAAAAATTCATTTTACTTTTTTTTTTTTTTTCTCATTCCTATCAGTTGTTTCATACCAATTTGAACATATTCAATGCTGAGTCCATCCCATATTATTTGAGTGCGAGTGATAATCCTGAAGGTTGGTTCCTATACTATATCTGTATCAGTTGTTTGTTTAGAGCAGGACTCTCCTCTTAGGTTGGCAGCGTGGCTTCAAGGAAGAATTGCTTGGGCATGGAAGATGAGCATACCATTGGGAAACGTGGGCTGGAGTACACTGAGTAATGGCTTAACTGTTGTATATTGAGAAAATATTTTATTGTAGTTCTTAAATAAAAAGTTCCATTAGGTGTGCATAGGGGACAACTACTACTAAGCACAATCTGTTGTAACAGAATACATCCAGATGGGAGCAATAGCTCTACCGACGGACTCGGTGTTCAGTGTTGAGAGTTGCACAGTTGCAGGTCACTTTGCTGTCCTTAGTTTACATTTAATAAAGTTAAGTCATCAACAAACACAATTTTTATATTTGATTATGAAGTTTGAACACATATGTACTGTGTCCTGGGGGATAAGATTTTAGTTTGGTTTTAGTCCTGCAATGAGCTTGACTCTCCGCAGAGGTCACTGCTGTTTTTTCTTTCTACCACACAAGTAGGCTATTGCAGAGTTAAGACGTAGTCTACTAACTACTTGGCCATTGATCAAAATTTTTCAGGCTGGAAACAAATTTCACTTTTTAATCTATTTTTTCTTCCACTTAAATTAAAGAATTGAACCTTAAATCTCATTATGTGTGCACACATAAACTGCTTTCCGAGCTTTAAGGAAGGCCAGAAAAAATGCATTGTTCTCACTTGACTGCTACAAAATAAGAAAAAATATGTCCGGAAGTGCAAGTCCAGTCAGGACCCTGAGAGGACTTCCCCAGAATACTGGCAGTCATGTCAGACAGGAAATATCGGAGACCTTTGACCTTCCACTTACTGGCTATGTAGGGCTGGCTGCAGGGTGGCTGATACACACACCTGTGATTCTCACCAACACGTGTGCGTTCCCCTTTTGTTTGAGCTCTCCATTACAGAATGGCTTACCCCAGGATTGAAGAGCGAAGTTTGGTATGTTTTCACTAATGGCATACATTGATTTGGCATTTGTTCTGTAGTGAAGCATTTTTCATAAATTTGTCCCTGTAGGAGCCCATTTTAAACTGCAAACTCAGACACTGTGTGTTTTCATTTTGTAAAAAATGTTTAACTTTGAAACACAGTTTCCAATTACGATTTAACGTATGTCATAATTTTGAAAAAAATAACTAAATTGTAAATATACTGAAATTTATCACCACATTGTGGAGTTAACCACTCCAGAAGAACTCGCAAATAAGTGGTGTAAAGATTTATAAGAAATGAATTTGGGATATTAGTAATGTAATCTGTCAGTCACTGAGCACGCTATAGACCAGGCATGTCAAACACGCGGCCTGCAACAGAAATCTGTGAGGCCCGCATGACAGATCCTAGTTAGCACTGAACTTGTACAAAATGATTACTATCGTTTGTGATTGAATCATTCTGCATCTTCAGCGTTACTTATTGACTTTTCTTACTTCTGCCTTCTGACAAAAGCGCGTTTTCCCATGGCACTACGATCCCGGAAACGTCATCTGCTAGTATAGCCACGAGCCTTGACCAAAGTTAATGAGCCGCAACGTCACAACTGAAGTGCTAGGCTGCAGCAGGGTGGCCTTAGGCATGTGCAAACTGAGAAAATAACGACATAGCTGACGGCAGTGTGGCCGAAAAACATTGTGTTTCTTGTTAATTAGTACGCTGTATTTACTAATGTCGCTAGAGTCAGAGAAGTAAGCTATATGTAGTATTATAACATTCTGCCGTAATGAGAATATCATGGGCCGCCACTTGGTTTTCAAGTTACGGACACGCGATATAGAAGCGTGTCATGAGCACGAGGCGGCTATGCAGTGTCCGCAACGGACGTGGTCACCCGCCGTGCATAAAATAGCATATTGACATTGGCGGGCGAAGGAACCATCGATTCTTTCTCTGCCTAGAGCCGCCCCTGCTAGGCTACACTACTGGCTGGGCTGCTGAGACTGGGCAGAACTGACCATCACGAGTAGTAATAGCTCGCATATTTTCACGTTTCACTAGTTTTATGTCATTTTGTGCTAGTATTGTAACGAACAGTTAGTGCAGGCTACAGCTGAAGATCTGAAGTGGACGCGAGAAGTTTGGTGAGTTGTTTATTAACATATTTTTGTGATTTTGAGTTTGTAAAATTAGTGTAGGTCAGGGGGCTTTTTGCATATCGGCTAATTTTACAATATAAACTTTGAAGTTTGAAGTAAACTTAGTAAAGTAAAATTTGATTTTTAGAGGATTTGTTTTCCAACATGTATTACTGAGCAATGAATTCAGTGAGCGTTTTCGCGATTTCATTTCACACAAACAGGATTTTGCGCTGTTCTCTTACAACGTTGAGAATGTGCCTGAGAATATCCAAATGGAATTGATTGAACTGCAGTCAGATTCTATTCTTAAAGCAAAATACAACAAAGTTGGCGTGCCAGGCTTGTATGCTTACCTGCCACCCTTAGTATGTGCAGATCGGTAAGTTGGCATCGAGAGTACTGTCTATGTTTGGAAGCACTTATCTTTGTGAGCAATTGTTTTCGTTAATGAAAGCTACCAAAACCCCACATCGCTCAAGACCTACTGTCGAGCACCTTTCATCTCTCATAAAAGTTGCAGCTGCTTAAGATTTCAAGCCTGATATTGACAAACTGTTTACTAACGAGAGATGCCAAGTGTCGGGACAAAAGAAATAGATCTCATACTGTAAGACTCCTATATAAGCAATGAATATAATAATATAAGGACCTAGTTAAGACTCTAATTGTACGCTGTTGTATGGAGAGTGTATGGAAATAAATTGCTTTTCTTTAAACTTTAAACTTTACATTTTTTAAAGTTTTCAGTATTGGAAAGAAAGCTACAGTAACTTTGTATAATAGTATAATAGCATTTGTTACAGTGCGGCCCGCTGACACACGTATGGCAGTCGAAGCGGCCCACCAGTGGTAGTGAGTTTGACATATTCTTTCATTTTCTTTACATTTTCCTTTTTTCAGTGACTCTTCCCTCTTTAGCCTTGATTGTCAAAAACATATTATTATTATAATGAATATTGTATGCTGTTCAAACATTACTTGTCTCCAGACATAATTTTCTTACTGTAGTGCAGGACTTCATATCACAAGGCTGCAGTTTAAATTCATGGTGTCATGGTGACTGATTCCACTCACAGATGAAGTCCTGGACTAGAATACCACCCTTTGTCTGAAGTCTGCATGTTACCCCAATGCTTGTGTCAGCTTTTCCTTCTCATTCTTAATGAAAATAGCATCTGTTAGTTGGCTGTGTGTGTGTGTGTGTGTGTGTGTGTGTGTGTGTGTGGTGTGTTGGGAGGTTCCCCATTTTCTACCTGATGCTGTCAGGATAGGGGGCTGCCCTCAGGGTCTCAAATTGAAGAATAAAAGAAGGATGGATGAGTATTTCATGTCTACAGTTTAGCGACATGGGGCCAAGAGAGACAGACTGTAAAAGAAGTTATGTAAATAAAAAATTTGGGTTAGAATGAAACTTTTGGGAACAAAACCA
Source organism: Polypterus senegalus (assembly GCF_016835505.1). Lineage (NCBI taxonomy): Eukaryota > Metazoa > Chordata > Cladistia > Polypteriformes > Polypteridae > Polypterus > Polypterus senegalus. Next base: position 111,877,717 of record NC_053168.1, read on the forward strand.
TCTGTTACTGTGATACATTCGTAGTGTTCACTGCCTTGTAATAGCAATAGGACCTAACGGCTTTGAAATATGTTCTCAAATATCACCTCTTCCAACGATGTGATGCATTTAGATTAAAAAGAGACATTTGACTTGTCAGATCAGTTTGTGGTTTTCCTGTTAGGACTATTGTAATTGTGAGTGCCTGATGACACAATGGCATCTCAACCAACTGTATGGCGTAACTCCTAATACAGGCTCTAGCACCCTGTGACATTTACTGGCTAAGTGGTTTCTGACAATAAATGGGTTGTTTGTATATTTTGTATAGACGATGGCACGGCAGTATGTCAATTAATCTAAGTCACTGTGTTTCCCATTTCAGGTTATTTTCCTGAACACCCTGTTCTACTTGTTGAGCTCAAGTGGAGAGTATTATGAGCCGGTAAAGTGGGTCATCAGCCTCACTCCGCTGTCACAACCTGGGCCGTCATCCAACATTCTGGGAAAGGCAGTTGAAGAAGCCATAAGGTCAGTGTCTTCAGCACTGTATAGCACAAAATCAAATAACAGAAGCACTTTTTAAAGCTGTGAAAACTTTGACTTGGTGTAGGAAGCCATGACGTTCAATCAGCATTTAAAACATACTGCAGTCTGTGGATCTTTCTGCTCAGATATCTGACCTATTTTTGGGAAAGTGGTCTTCCACATACTAGAAGTGTTTTATTTAATTTCAGAATATAAGTATGTTGCATTGATTGTTATATGTTCTTGCTTTTGGATTGACTGTTAAGCTCTGTCAGGTCTGCCAGGACAAATGCTGAGAAAGTTCTTCGTTTACAGCGATTTCTAGTTAAAGGGGTGAAGTACCTTGTTTAACATCAATTGTTTTTTTAACTAAAATGTGTTACCAAACCCTGACATTTGGGTACCATTATTTGTGTTGTAATTCTTGTTGTCTTACTGTTGCTTCTGTCACTTTGAAGTGCTTCAGTAACTAGGGGCCTCATGTATAAACGGTGCGTACATGCAAAAATGTTGCGTAAAAACACTTCCCCGTTCAAATCGTGATGTATAAAACCTAAACTTGGCATAAAGCCACACACATTTCCACGGTAGCTCATACCCTGTCGTACGCAAGTTTTGTGCTTGGTTTTGCAGACTGGCGGCACCCAGTGTCAAAGCAGTGCTACTGTTCCTGTGTGGTTACCCTTTCTTTTTGTGGATCCTCATCCCTGACGTGGCTTTATAAATACACTGCAATTAACTACATATTGTTTATTAGTTTAATGCATTTCATTGTAATTAACCTGTAACAATATAATGGTCCATGGAATGGCCTAACTATTCTAAATACAATAGCTGCTTTTGCGTTGTTACTCTCACTGCACCTTCTTCTTCTTTCAGCTCCTCCCGTTAGGAGTTGCCACAGCAGATCATCTTTTTCCATATTACTCTCACTGCACCACTCGGAGCAGCTGATCGGAAAGAGAATTATCGGTATACAGCATCAAGCACATGCTGCCTATTTGAACTGCTTCTCACACGGCAAACGTTTCAAAGCCTTTCCTGAACGGACCTCGCGGTTCAGAAACAGTTTCATCCCAAGAATTATAAACGCACTCAATCAAGTGCTCCTTGTAGAGCTGTTTGTACTTATAAGTACGATTACCTCACTGTAAGCTTGCACTACAGTTATAATATTGCACAACCTGAGCCACTTTATAAAGCACGTATTTACATATGATGACGATATCATTTTTAAGATGAAATGCAGTAAAATATGTTTATTATATTATACAGATAAAACTTTAACTTTATTTAAATAATCTATATTGTTAATAATTAAACATGTGAGGACACGGTGTCGCTGCACTAGTTCATGGATTGTTCCTGCCTCGCGCTGTTTGCTTGCTGGGACTGGCTTGATACTGGAAGGATAGAATAATTAAACACGCACTACAAAGATATTTCAATGTACCTTAAAGTTTTGAAGAATCGGAATTCTAAGCTTACAGATGGCTTAACGTCTATTACAGAGCTGATTGTGTTACTTGGAGAAAGAAAAGTAAGGACAGGAATTGGGGGTTAGTACTTTTGAAAGAGACAGTACTGCTGCAATAAATTATTTCATCGAAGGATGCGCACAATCACTGCGCCACCATGTTCCCTTGTTTAATAACATGCTTTAACTCCTATCATCATGAAAATGATATCACGTATACATCTCAGTATTTTAATTATTCAGAGAGCTGTAATATTACGAATGTAATGGATTCTGTGTCCAGTTGGAGGAAAAGAAAGCCCAGAAGCACGAAGTGATTCACACACATAGAAGATCAAATACAAAACAAAGCATTTAACGTGCTACTTTAGTTAAGATGGGATTTAAGAAACTAGTAAATTAAACAATTTTAAGATGAATTTTATGATGTTCTACTTTAATGACAAAATAAACTACGTGATTAAAGTGGAAATTTCGTAATTAAAGTTGACATTTCATGCTTTTTTCCCCACTGTGTGCCTTTTTTTTTTTTTTTTCCTCTGTACCCTAATAAGCTTTCATATGACTCTCGGATGGTGGGCTATGACTCGTCTTTTCACCGCAACTTTGTGAACTTGAGCTTTCGAGTTTCTCCGACACTCTATGTCTCTCGATCAACTTACTTTTGTTGTTTATACCACTGTTTAAACCAACAAATAGTATGTTTTTCCTTGCCTCCACTTGGTATTTGCTGAAATTCTATTTTCCCCTCATGCCTTTGCCATTGCCTTTTCACTGAACACTGAGCTTAAGGGCGATTTATATTGATTTGCATATTCAAAGAAGCGTAATTCTGGGAGGAGTTGGAGCGGCACAGCAGGCGCGTGCATGTGTGTTAATTTTCATGCTGACCGGGATTTATGTAGCGGAAGAACGTGGAAACTGGCGTTCGCACAGATTTATGCATCTGGATTTTTTTGTTCGTAACCACATTTCCGCTTTTGTACATACGTCATGTTACAGTGTGAATTCTACACACGGCGTTATGCATGAGGCCCCAGAAGTCTCAACCCAAAGTGTAGTTATCAGTGCTTAACTGCTGATTTGTGTAGCTCATCGACCCCTGCTGGAGGTACTTGGATATTTTTTGTTCATGGTTTTCAGCCTTTTAGTGCTTCAGGTGATTCTACAAGTAATCAACAAAAAAAGTTGTGCATTTCTATACTATAGTTACATTTTTGTGCTTCATTGACTTATATTTACTGTAGTTCTAACTTTACAGACCTACTATGGGGTTTCTCCCCCTGCTCACTTCGCTCGCCAATCCCCCCTCTGCCGCTCGTGTATGTGGATTTCACTTTCACCAAACAACAAATCTTTTAATTCTCATGGATACGCCTCTTCATAGGGAAGAAACACTATTTTTCCCACGAATGAAAACACGAATCAGATGACTTAAAATTTAAATCAAAACAATATATTTGATCTCTTTTCACTGTTCCATTATTTCACGAGTAATAATTTCTGTTTGTTTGCGCTACTATAATCTTTACTATCATTTTTTTTGAGACTTTCAAATTGTAGTACTTTCATTATCTCTAACCTGCTCCGCATGAGTATCGCGCCAACGTTTTTGAACCTCTTTATGATGCTCTACTTTGTCATCTACTCTTTGTCTTTTATTTCTGGCCCCAGGTGTGGTTAAATCTCTTGGCACAAAGTCTTGTCTCGCGGGATGTGAAAGTATATCTCTGAAAAAGTCACGTCTCGCCCCAGGATTTTTTTTATATAATAGAGAGATATATGTAAGTTTGTATTTGTCTGCTACATTGATTAGTCCTTCCAAGATCTTGCTGCACTTAGTGCTCATAGCTATTTGTAACTGATGTGAAAGTCACAATATAAAGTAAAAATGATCTTGTAGTATTCTGTCATGTATTTTAGTAGGGTGTTATTTAGGTTAGGTATTCACATGGTGTAGTGCATTTCAGAGAGTTATAGGGCCTAGAGTGGTTTATTTATTTTATTTCTCATTTCAAAAGATAAATAATACAGATTAAATAAATATCACTAAAGTCAAACTCATTACAGGTATAGCCTAAATATAAGCTTATACATGGTCGCAACAAAAGAGTATGTATAAATTTAGAGGTAATACAAGAATGTTCACATCGCCTATTTAAGTTTTTTCCTAAATACAGCTACATTAATTGCATTAATGCCATTCTTGGGTCGTTCATCGTGCAGCTTGTAGGACGTGATGGGTGGGTGGTTGTTGTTTGTTGTTCAGCACAATCGTGTAGTTTCTATTAATGAAAGTCCCCTTCTTCTGAGATTTGTTTAACATTCCATAACCCCAGAGTGCAATCTATCGAGAGACTAACATACCATCTAACTTGTATCATGGGGTCAAAGAAATTGTCACAGAGGCGTTTTAGCATGCTGAGAAGCCTTTTATTTCACATGTGTGAAGTCACTATTACAACTGTTGATTACAATTGTTATTATACACGTGATTACTGGCGTACATACAGTAATTGGCGGCCATTTCTCATGTCCTTGCAAGTTACTGATAAACGGTCCCTTGAAGTCCGAATGTCTGCTACTTTTTCTTACACCAGTTCTTTATTAATGCTTAACCTTGTACATACACAAGTAAAAATACTTTAATTTGAATGTTTTCTAAGGGCAAAGGTAATGGTAAAAATGATTATAATAATCGATATTATATATATCGGTAAAATTAATCTCTTGAGAATGGCCAGATGGAGGACTTTCAAATGGAAGTATTCAGTCAAGGGGATGTAGCTCTCTCCTTCCAAACAGTAAACGTGGCATTTTTGGGGGAACTATCAAGATATGTCGAAGACTTGAAAGTCTTTTTAGACCTCAACCTTTGTTGTACGAGTAGGTGGCTACACAGGGAGTGCTTAACAAGTGTAAACTTTTAAATGTTCACTTTTGGCTGCTACTTCTTTTAGAATATCATCTGGTGCAACTCCTCCTTGGATACTGATTTTTTTTTTTTCTGTTGGTATTTTTCTTAGGCAGCCAGTGATAGTGTGACAGGTCTCATGGAGGTTTGTATCAACTTGCTTTGCGTTACGCTTTACCAGAAGGGGTTTGTGTACTCCTCCACTGAGTAAGCACAAAGCAAGCACAGCTGTTTTCATGGTTTGTTGTTGTTCATTCAAGGTTGTCCTTATCCGTTTCTTCAGAACTTTGTTTCTTGCAGTGCTTTTTGAAGATCAAGGATTGATCTAAGGTCACACCCAAATATATAGGTATGGGACAGTGTTCCAGTATTCTATCTCCCCATATTACTATATGTCTTCCAGAATCTACAGATACTTGTGAGGATTAGAATTCAATTGATTTTTCTTAAACTAAGTTTGAAGTTCATTCAGTGCACTGTTTAGCATTTCCTCAATTTCTGTAAGACTGAGTGACAAGTGCAGAGTGTGATCAATAATCGGTATTACACTCTGGTGTCACTTGGGCAGTGACAAATTCTCTGTCAGCTGATACTTCTTTTCCAAAAGTAGCAAGGTGAGCTTTAACCCTGATAATAGCGGGAGTGAGGATGCGTGGAGTTTGCCAGTAAATCGTCCTTATTTTCCTTTTCCATCATCAGTCAGCACTCTTGTACCACCAGTCTTACTGGCAGTAGGGTCAGGAAGAGGTCCCCATTGTCCCCTGGTGCCTTGCATGAGTACAAATAAGGAGCACTTAACTTTTTCTCAGGAGGCCGTAAAATTGTTACAAGTAAAAATTGTAAGAGACGCGTACCATTGAAAGAAACATAGCTATGATATTCTTAGTATAGGAGTAACTTTCAGGCATTGATGAATGTTGGTTCACATGGTGGCACAGCTGCAGAGTCCTGCTAGGTTTAGATGTTATATGTTGTCTTCATATTTAATTGGCTTTCCTCTCACATCCAAAGCCTAAGTAAAGTGGTGACTCTATAAACTGTCACAAGTGAAGATGTGTGTTTAGAGAATATCTTAGGTGGACTGGCACTCTGGCCAGGCTTACCTTCTGCATTGTGCCTGATGCCACTGGAGAGCGACAGTAATACAGAATCGACAATGCCATGTTGTGGACAGATGAATGACTAATTTTATAAATTTCCTATGACATCGGGCCTTGGTTTATAGTGCCAAAGGTTAATCAGATGTATCAGAGGTACAATGTTAGTAAGTGAATACTTTTCTCAGTACAATATTTGTCGTGACGGAGTCTAAAATTATTAGTTCACTGAAGCTCTTTACTCCTGAACATGCTACGTACAACTAACTACACAGGAGTAAACCATTCCTGCCATAGAATAATTCTTGATTTTCTTAATGACTTGGCTTTTGTTGCTGTTCTCTGCAAAAAATAATTTTAGAGGAAGCTGAATTCTTTTGAACTGAAACAGGCAATTAATATAAATCTCACTTCACCCTGTAGCAGATGCTGTAGAAAGGCTAGTTTGATCTGTAACCATGTATCTTACAAAGTTTTGGAGGGTTTAGATCAAAAGCAATAGACACTGAACTAACTCATTATATGTAGCATTGACATTTACAGGCTGTACATTTATGCGTCCACTGGAATGAAAGTTTTAAACACTTAAAGCACTTTAGATAAGAACAGGTGTAAAGACTTAATCTTGTGAGCTATGTACAGTGTCCACCTGCTTTGTGTCCTGCCTATGGGGAGACCCTTTTAGTGAACTGTGAGAGTGTTTAAACTGACCAATGCATGCCTGGAGTGGGTTGGTACTCTGTACTGGCAGTTCTCTGTTTGAGGCTGGTGAACTGGAGCATAGTGGCACATCGCAGTCTGACTTCAAAAGGGGACACCCCAGTCCTGCACAATTTTGCAAATATTTTAACCATCAAACCCCTAACCTCACCCTCACCTCAACCTTAAGTATATGAGAGTGTCAGACAGTCAAACCTAGCTTGAATTTGTGGGTATTGTATTGCATTGTAACAAGTAGCCAACAGAATAGGAAGTACATCGTGTTTGTCATGAGGCCACAATGCTAACCACATGGTCTTTTGAGTTTCTTCTGACTTGTCTTGTCCACTTCACATTTCATTTTCCAAGCAGCTCACCACCTCATCTCTTTGTCCTGTGCAGGACAGCTGCCCTTTTTCACTCGCTGCCAGCCCCATCTCTCTGTGCAATTGCAGTCACAGCTTGGCGCTGTTCTGCTTATGACATTCATTTGCTGATGCAAAAAAAGGATGCACTGGTTTTTATTATTTACTAGCAAAATACCCACGCTTCGCATCGATAACTTCACATCCAGCTTTTGAGAGTTTAAACATTCATAAACATCAAAGTGTCCACTACTGAAATCGTCACCTGTGAATCTAAGATGTTTAAGAGGCATTGGCGGTTGTCGAAACGTGTAAAATTTTTGGCCATTTCGGTACACTTGAAAGCGACAATCGAACAATTCAGCGGCAGCCATCAACTCACATGCAGAACCATAGGTGAAGGGCTTAAGCATTTCACTCTTATAGTGCTCCTGTGTAGAATAATTATCTCCTGTACCGTCATCAGTCCACACCTTGAACCTGTTCCAGTCATTCAATACATAAGACACAATGTTTCTCCAGATATCAAGAGGGATGGGGGACCCAACGCCGCCTCACACAGTGAGCGAGCTGCAGGCTATGGACAGATATATGTACGTAAGTAGGATTCAGTTAGCGTTGGGAACCCGCGTACCAAATTTCTTGAAGATGGGCCCATAAGTAACAGATCATTGAAAACTTCAATATGGCGGCCGACAGTGGCGTCATACCACCGAAATAAGTATGTACATCGGTTTTGGTTAGCGCAGGGAAGCCGCCTACCAATTTTCGTGAAGCTGTGGCCATGAATAAGAAAGTTCAACATGGCGGACGTTGTTGACCATTATGACCGTTACGTGTAGAATGTCGAAATGAAACCTGCTTAACTTTTGTAAGTAAGCTGTAAGGAATGAGCCTGCCAAATTTCAGCCTTCTACCTACACAGGAAGTTGGAGAATTAGTGATGAGTGAGTGAGTGAGGGCTTTGCCTTTTATTAGTATAGATTTGCTGGTTATTCATTCGTTATTTGCTGGTTCATTTGCTGACTGATGTGAAAAAAGGATGCACTGCCTACGAACACCCCACTCACTACAGCTTTATCACCAACAAATATCAAGAAATAAAAAACACACATCGACTAATTTTCTTTTTTCCTTTAATATCACCAAATTTCAATCAAATTCGTCAAGGCATCTTTGAGACTTGGGGTATTTAGTTTTTCTATTGTAAAGGTGGTGTTTCCCCCCCCCAAGTATGGATATATCGAAATGTCCTTTCTTAGCACATACCTACTTGGTCTACATGTACCATATCGCCAAATTTCAGCCTCTTTAGCTAAATAGGAAAGTGTTTGAGTGAATGTCCCGTTAGTTTGCATGTTGGGGCCTCCATGCATCTGACTAGTTTTTCCAGTTCATGCCAAAGGTGCTCAATCAGACTGAGAGTTGGGGAATTTGGAGACAAAGTCAACACTTTGAACTCTTAGTCATGTTCCTCAAATCGTTCCTGAACAGTTTTTGCAGTCTGGTAGGGCACATTATCCTACTGAAAGACAGGACTGCCATCAAGGAATACCACCTCCATGAAGGGGTATATGTGGTCTGCAGCAGTCCTAAGGTAGGTGGCACATGTCAAAATAACAACCACTTGATTCCCAGGACTCAAGGATTTTTAGCAGAAAATTGCCCAGCACATCAAGTTGCCTCAGTCGGCTTGACTTCTTCCCATAGTGCATCCTGCTGCCCCCTCTTCCCCAGGTAAATGAAACACACGCACCCGGCCATCCACACAATATCAAATGTGATTCATCAGACCAGGCCACCTTTTTCTATTGTCACATGGTCCAATTCTGATGCTCACATGGCCAATTTAGGCGCCTCTGGTGGTGGACATCATGGGCACTTTGACTGGTCTGCAGCTACACAGCCCTATACACAACAAGCTGTGGTGCACTGTGTATTTTGACACTTTTTTTCTCATGGCCATGTGACGATGTGGGTTCTGGCTCCACGCTTCCATGGCTGTTTGGGAACCCTTGAACGCAACACCGTCGATAATGAAACCGAGAGAGCTAGTCAATGGAGGCAAATTGAGCATCTGAGCAAGGGGATGGTTGAAAGTGCAACAGTGCTTTTATTAAAAGAAACAATCAAAAACAAAATAGTGTTCCATAAATAAATAGTGCAGTCCATTCAAAAGTTCTTCATTAAATAAATCCATAAAAGGTAAAACGTGGAGGTTAAAATAATAAGAAAAAACAATCCTTTAAAACCAGAGGTAAAATCTTCTTTAGGAAGCAAATCTTTAAAACAATAACAAATCCGGTGTATCGTTTCTATTAGCGTCTCACCTGCCTATCCCGTTAGGGCTTAGCAGCAGGCAAGACGCTCTCTGCAGCTGCCCTCCTGAAACACACGCATGACACTGGAGACCTCCCGAACCCTGGCTCCGGTATGGCACTCATCCCAGCCTCCGAGAACTTGGTTTCCACCAACGGCCAGGTCGCCCACGTTGGGGATTCCAACCACCAAGTCTCCCGTCTTCCGCTGCCTTTCCATGGCCTCTCTGCGGCCAGTCGCCTTCCCTGGTCACTCCCGCTACCTGATCGCTCAGCGGGAGCGACATCCAACTGAAACGTCTGGGTGTTGGCCCAACACCCAGCTTCCTTACAGCTGCCCTAGAGCGCTCGATCGCGCGCTCACAACACGCACACACCGTGTGTCTATCTCTCCTGCACCGCATGATTCCTCGCTCCCTGTAACCTCCGTCCTCTTTTTCTCCTCTCTCCATTTTTTTACACCTCCCACAAAACCGACTCGTGCTTCTTTTAAAACGTGAGGGGCCATCACAGCTGTAGCCTTAGCCACGGGAACAATCACGGATGTGGGCAGTTCCTCACCTGTGCACTACGTGAGAAACGCCCACATCGCCGACTGCCCCGCGGCTCGCTACAACAACGCCTCACGCCGCTCGGTGCGGTGATTATTTATTTAAAATGAATGGCCTTTTCTCAACGAGCTGTGGACCCATAACACCACAGGCCAGCGTTACATTTTTCAGTATTTTGTGATGCAGTAGCTGTTCTGTGGTATCAGACCAGACGGGATAGCCTTCACTCTCCATGTGCGTCACTGAGCCTTACGTGTTCATGATCCTGTTGCCAGTTAGCCGGTTGTCCTTATTTGTACCACTTTGAGTAGGTACTAACCATTGCATAACGGGAACACCCGACAAGACCTGCCATTTTGGAGATGCCCTGACCCAGTCAGCTAGCCATCACAATTTGACCCTTGTCCAAGTCGCTCAGATCCTTACATGTGCCCATTTTTCCAGCTTACAATACATGACCTTCAGGAACTGACTGTTCACTTGCTTCCTAAAATATCCCACCCCTTGACAGGTGCCACTGTAATGAGATCATTCGTGTTATTCGCTTAACCTGTCAGCGGTGTAAAAAATTGCGTTTGATCCGCATATATATAATTCGGGGATGTTGTGAGAATGTGCTGTGCAGCAGACTGAGGCCAGTGTTTGGTTCCTGCCTTTCATCCGGTGATGTCAAGATAGCCTCTGGTACCTGTGACCCTGAATTGCTTTAAGTGGGCTAGAAAATAGATTGAGGCGTTGTGAGCCTGAGCTGGTCACTTAACCTTCTAGCTGACACTTTTCAAATATGGCCGCCAGATGTATTGTATATGTCAGATGACTGCAGATTGTCTGTACACTCGTGGTGGAACCCCAAAGCAGGTCATTTGATCTGCCAGAGCTTACACTGTACATGTGGGAAAAATCACCTGATAAGTGAAGTCTTTCTATCAAATAAACACCCAGAAAGTGAACACATAATATGAAATAAACACCCGAAGGTGCTGTATTAAATACATACTGATAAATGAATTCACTATATTAATGGAAAATTTATTAAATACCCCATAAGTGAAGTCACTATAAGAAATACTCCAAGTGACTGCACTATCTTCTATATATACACTAGCAAAATACCCGTGCTTGGCAGCGGAGAAGTAGTGTGTTAAAGAAGTAATGAAAAAGAAAACATTTTAAAAATAACGTAACATGACTGTCAATATACAGTATTTGTTTTGTGAGTGTTACTGAGTGTTGCGGTCATCAAGGATTTGATTATCATTATTTCTTTCAATCAGGTTCGTATTTGTAGGATGTGTTGTGTTCAAGTTACATTCTGTGTTTGTCAATCGTTGTAAAGATGACAGGTTTCATTCATCGATTCGTTTCTTACTGCATCAATAAACAGCTCGTCTTCTTCTTTATCTGAGACCTGACACACTGCATGCACGGGTTTTTTTTTACACGATCTTCCTTTAGCGGGACATTGACTTTTTCCACCGTGTGCTTTGTTTCCGCAGTAGCTGCACTTATGAATATGCTTGTATGTATCACACGTTTCATATTTTTTTGCTGCCTTCTCAATTGTGTAATTCGGTTTTTGTTCAGCGCTCTTTGGAACTGTTGATTTTTTTCTGTGCACTGCGTCAGTTCACGTGAGCCGCTTGGTGTTCTTGCATCGAAGGTTCCCAGCTGTGCTGGTGCCATCTCGTGCAATGTCCACGGCTGTATGTAATGTTAGCTAAGACCCGGCGCTTAAAAGTTTCTCTCGCAGTTTCGCTGAGTTTGTGCCAAACACCACCCTGACCATCTCATCTTCCTCTGCATAAGCACAGTCCTTCACACGTGAATATTTAGCGGCAGTGTTTCTATTAGATTGTCGCTGACGGACGGCCTTATATGGGCAGGCACTAAATTACGTGGGAGGTGTAACTCCGCCTGCCACAGGCAACGAGCAGAAGTCTATTATAGTATATGGACGAAAAAATCGCTTCCAGTTATGACCATTACACGTAGAATTTCGAAATGAAACCTGCCCAACTTTTGTAAGTAAGCTGTAAGGAATGAGCCTGCCAAATTTCAGCCTTCTACCTACACGGGACGTTGGAGAATTAGTGATGAGTGAGTCAGTCAGTCAGTCAGTCAGTCCTTCCTTTGCCTTTTATTAGTATAGATTCACTAAGGCAAGACACCCATGGAAAGCACGCCGGAAGGGGTGTGGATTCACTAAGCCACTGACAAGTGAGACACCTATAGCGCATGCAGGAAGGAGACACGCCCACCAACTCCAAGACCATTGGATATGACAACTCGCAGAGCCACGCCCACCAACTTGGACGCGATGACACAGAATAACCGGCGTCATTTATATTCATCTGTCGTAGAGGCCACATGCACCTCTGAGCCACGTTGACTGTTCATAGAGGCATGTTTCTCACGGAGGTGAGTCGCCATATGCAGTGTGTGAAGCGGTTTGCGAGGGGTATCTCATGGGATCCTTAAAACATTCCTTTACAACTGAGTTTAAAGCACAATGAAGTAAGCAGTCTTTAAAAAACGACTTTTCGGTTACGACACACGACTGCGTGCAGCATAGCAAACTGTTTTACACGTTACATACAGCAATTCGCATCCGCGACAAACCTGCGTCTTCTTAGATGCTCCTGCAGGAACACGGAAAGTCTACGTGAGTCACAGGTGCATCTGGACTGTGCAAAGAAGACAACGACTCGAGTGACGAGTTGGAGGTGGGCACATGAGCGATGGCGGTCCGCCAGTTTTCAGTCACGGATGATTGTGTGTTGGTTCGTTCCGTGCATTGTTACAATGTTGCTTTTCTTGCTGATTTATTACATTACCGATTTTTCAAATGTTAATTTTCTCCCTGTGCTTAAAAATCATTAAAAAACCGGCCTGATTATGCGGCGTATGGTACGCCGAGGGTTGGCTAGTATTAAATAAATGACCAATAAGTGATGGTGCTATATTAAATAAATACTTAAAGTGAAGGCATTAGCTCAAGTAAATTTGTGACTCTCACTTAACCACTGACTTATTTTACATCCCAGAGGAGCTTCTCTCGTCTTCTTTTCCAAAGCTGCCATTGTTGAACACACAGGTGCTGGACTACAGCGTTGTTAAAGTACAAATAAAGATTCACTTAAATAAGTACATGTAAAATACCAAAGCTGGCAGGATTATATCCTTACGTATGTAAGGGGAGTGTGCGCTGCGTTGCACAGCAGAATGTTTAAGCAGGTGAGACTCCGCTCGTCCCACAGCACTTAATCTTGTCTGCCGTGTTTTGGTTTCTTGTTGATTGTTTTATTCTTCTGATGACATATCGCTTGGATGAACTTTACTAGCAGGTGTGCTTTCATAAGTGACTCGATGAAGGTAATGAAGTTACTAATCATTAGCTTGACATGCACTTTTAATAAGATGGGAATTTAATCAAGGTTAGAGCAGCCAAGTGCAAGTATAATTAAACGCCTCTCTGCATGATCTGCCTGTGACAGGCTCAGAATTAGCCCGAGGCAAACACGTGGTTAAAAAAAGAGGCAGCTTTTAGATCAGTTTTAATGTCTTCAGGCCTTGTTCTGATTGTGGTGTGTCTGTGATTTATAAGGAGTGGAGTTGGTTTGGCAGCAAATTAGAATATCCGAGTTTGCTAGCAAACTGAGAGGTTAACCTCAGAGGAGGAAGAAGTCCTTTCAGAGACGCAGATAAAATGGGTGGCCAGGAGGAGCCATACACCTTGTGAGGCAAACATTTTAGGATAAGGGTAGAGGAGCTTGGAGGCCAGAAAGAAGATGCAGTGTCCCTGGTCTACCACATGAAGGATTCATAGTGCTTGAAGAGTCTTCTGTTGATTATAGTGCCAGAGTTTTACAGACTTGTACCTCAGGGAAATAAAATACAAATGAGAAAGCATCCGGAAACCGCACAGCAGAATGTACTGTCGTTGTTGTCAAGAAGAGTTCCATAAAACAGAAGTCCTGGCTCTCTGTGGTCATGAAAGATCCCTTCAAGAAAGTCTGGTGATGTCCACAGCCTTGTCCATTCTGGCCCCCTAATCACCCCCTTGTCCCTTGGTATCTAAGGTGTGGTGAGTGCACTCGTGCATAAATGGCTGCCGCTGCCTCACCGGTACTGCTTGAAGTGGCTCCCCAATGTCTATGTAAAGCACTTTAAGTAGGTTAGAAAAGCACCATATAAACGTAATTAATTACTATTAAGAGCAAATTCATAAGTGTCGAGTGCTCCCTTGTTAGCTCCATAATGAAATCCCGCAATTGTGGTTGCTCTTCACACCACATGAAGCTTTAGGACATTTGATGACATTTTGTGTGCCCCTAAAAGGCTTTGATGTTGTGTGACGGCTGTTAGTGTTGTGCAGTAATTCACTCCGACACGTGCCCATGTGACATGGATGGGATGTTGGAGAAAGTCCACTTAGATTATGCCAGAAAAGTGATATGTGGACCCGTAAAGTGTCGGAGCGCATCACTAAGCAACTGTGCCTTCCTTTAGCGTAATACAGTGAAGTAGCGAGTAGACTTTAAACCTGAGTGCAGTAAAAGCTGTTTGCAGTGTAGAGAAGTTCAAATACAGTTCGCTCTTTTCACAAAACTTTGAAGTGACACATTGACAGGATCTTATTTATTCCAATCCTCTCGTTTTGCTTCCAGAAGTCAGTGTTTGTAATTATAATAAATCAAGAGACAAGTCGAGAGAAATTGTTGCCACTAACCTGGTAATCCTGTTTAGTGGCTGTGAATTGAGAAAAAACAATGAAAAGAGCACATGGGGTGCTAAATAATGGCTTCTGCCGCGAATAAACAAAAAGCAGATGAAATCACTTGTGACTCGGAGCTCAGCGTTTGTCAGACGCAGGTCCTTAATGAACGTCCACTTCTGGCTGCTGATGGCTCTTTACAGTGGATTCTCAGAAGGCCTTCGCTTCAGCAGTCAATTTAGAAGTGGCGTCCATCGTAGGACAAAACAAATTGAATTTTGTTGAAAAGCGTTGCATAATAAAAACATCAAAAGTGGAAAAGTCTATAAATATGCCATGGAGGAATTATTTTAAAATGAGCACAAGTATATTAATTATACTTCTACCAGCATGCCAAGTTTCAGCCTTCTGGTCCACAAAGAGAAGAGATTGGCAGAGCTTTCAGACTCCAGAGAATATCCACATGTGGCCTAAAATATATGAAGTAATATGAAGCAATTAATTGAAATCTTTACCATAAATGTTAGTTATATCAGGAACTGTCCATTTTAAGACTGAGTTTGAAAGTGCTGCCATTTTGAAGCAAGAGTTTCTCCTTTCTGGGGTACTCGGCGACACTGATATTCTGGCTGTTATTATTCCTCATTTAAGATTTTTGTGAGGTTGCCATATCAAATGGTTTTCAAGTGGTACAATCCCTTCAAACTGTTCAGGGTGTACATTGGCATTCTGATGGCATGAGAAGACATGGGCACCTGAGGCCTTTCTGATGTGGAAGTGTTCAGTGTAGGACAATCTCCTTGATGTTCTTAAATCCTATATTAATAGCACACATGGAAGTTTGTGATGATGGATAGCATTGAATTGACATGCGTTAGTTAGGCAGCCATAACATCTGCTTTATGTTGTACTCTTTAAACGTGGGCTGACTGCTGCACCCTGGGATTTTAATGAATACAACACAGCCTGGTATGCTGCACCTTTAAAATGACCTTTTAACGCCGTGTTTATTGTTGAAATGCTGTATGTCTCTGTACTGCCCTAAATGTAATGCACGGTGGCACAGTAGGTGGAGGGGGACTGCCTGGTGTGCCCTTTCTGTGGAGACGAACTTCAGTGAATTGACATTGAACTGTGACTCGCAGATGTCATACATATAGCAATGGCTGTGGGACTCTGCTTTACATTTTGGTTTGGGTTTCTTTGTATTTTTTTTATACATACTAGGGGGCTTTGCCCCCACAATACCCCCCACCAGTGCTACGTGCTGTTGTGAAGAGGGATTTTTTTTTTTTAACCTTCTCTATGCTGTGTGATCTGCATGTCGTGCGGCGCCTCAAACGTTTAAAAGCCTGTTCAGCAGCTGTCCTTTTGTCTCACTGCCTTGTCTCTCTTCTCCAACAAACATCCTCAAACACAAATCAATCTCTTTTTGCTGTTCCGTTATTTCACCGAGTAATATTTTCTGTTTGTTTGCGCTAATGCGATCTTTACTATCATTTTTTTGAGACCTTTGAATTTTCCTACTTCCATTATCTCTAACCTGCTCTCCATGTGCATCGTGCCAACGTTTTTGAATTCTTTACGATATTCTACTTTGTCATTTATTTACGGCCCCGGGTCGTGTCTCACGGGACGGGCTGATTATTACTTTCCCTATTTGCAGAATTTGCACTTCGATTATTTTTGTTCTTTTTTGCTTTCTTTTCTCTCCAACACTTTTGGGTCTCTCTTCAACGCACTGCTCTTTCTTCTTTGCTTAGTCGTTGACGTGTTTTTAAGAGCTGAGAGCACAGAAAGTGTGTCTGCCAAAAGCATTTCAACAACTGAGAGGTTAAATGACCGCGGTCTTGTTTGAAAATGGTTGTAAGTATGACGTGACTTGCCCATCTCGCGCGATGTGAAAGTGTCGCTCTTCAAAAGATCACGTCTCGTCACAAGAAAAAAAAGTCTCGACTCGTCCCAAGATTTTTATAATAGAGAGACTTTTATTTTGTCTCAGTGTTTAACTTGCATTATAATCTTAGGTTAGAATGAGCATTTTAGCCGACATCGCATTACTCAACTTCCAGATGTATGGTATGTCATACTGCCAGTTGCAGTTGCTGATCTTGTCACCTGACATGGCTGAAGATCACTCGGCGTATCCACTTTCGCTCATACGTGAGGATTTTCCTTCTTCCAATAGCCAATAACATACTACCTGACGAAGCTGGTATTGTTCACAGGGTTAGCAGGTATGTTGAGTTCAGCCACAACCTTGAACCTTTTGTCTTCTGCACTCCTCTGCAATTTGTAAAATATGAGACAGCAGGCAGATGAGCCCCTCTTCTGTCTAGGAAGTCCAAAGCTCCCACGTTTCTTATTTCTTGTTGCTGCACTATCCGAATTGTCAAGCACACAGAGCCACTCTTGGAAGTCACAGAGTAGGAGTTGGATATGTCAGACTATGTGAATGGCGAGTTCACAGGAGCGTGCTGACGGCTGCCTCCAGCTCGCTAGGATTTCATAAATGAATTTATGACTGAAAATCGCTGTTAAAGTCGTCTATTGTGACATGACCTTCAGTTAAAAAAATCAAAAGTCGGCTGGTTTGTATCAGTCCCTGGAAGTACCTGATACAGTATTGGCATAAAGAACAGACTGCCTAAGCGCGTATGTGTCTGCGAGACTGACTCCACACACCATCCATGAGTCAGGGTGGCTTGTGAATTCCAACAAGTGGCCCACAGACACGCTGCTCTTTTGACTTTGACACAAGGGGGCCTTTTTACTAGGGGTTTATATCTTTGCCATTGCTAATTTTTGCTATTATTTATTTAAACTAATAAATATTGCTTTACTTTGAACTTTGTCTGGACATCTTTGTCCACATTCAGGTTAAATGCAGGGCACTTGGGTGGATGAATTGACACTTTTTCCCCACAGGGTTAACAGCTGTGGAGAGACGCCTCCAATAGTGAGCAGCATGGGAAGAAGTACACCACTTACAAACGGTGTGCTAAGTAAGGGGTATCATCTGGGGGGCACCCACCTGGTCTGATCAAGCCAATACTGCTAGGTCCCTGTGTGACATATTGAGTAGGCTGTGCAGACATCACACCGTATTGGTCCTCAGGTGCGTGTGCGTGTGTGCGTGTGTGCGTGTGTGTGCGTGTGTGCGTGTGTGTGCGTGCGCGCGCATCAGTGCATTAAGCTTAGGGTGCCTGAGAGTAGGCCAAGCCATAATTAGTCTAATGTGCCCCACTTGGCACTCAGCAATGCAATCCCTGTGTCCCTCTCTCTGCCCACACACAGGCATCTGAGCTCTTGGCACGTGCAGCACACGTTCAACGTGTTGAAGTGACCAAGTTTTTGGTTCTGAAACGGATTTTAATTCCTGTATCAGAAATCTGCCTTTTCTTAAAATCGACTGAACACCAGCATAACTCAATAAAGGACTTTTGAATTTTTCTGCTTTCTTTTGCCCATTTTTAATTTGTTGCTCTTATTTTTCTTTCTTATTACAGAGGGGTGTTTGATGCGTCACTGAAGATGGCTGGCTTTTATGGACTGTATACGTGGTTGACCCACACCGTATTTGGAATCAATATCGTGTTCATTCCAGCAGGTGAACTTTTACTTTGCTTAATTTGTAACAAGTCAACATCGTTTCAAGTGTGGGGTTTTGTATTTTTCTGTTTTTCATGTTCACTTGTGAAGGTTTCTACTCGTATGGACCTTTTGCTGCAAGGCTGAAGTTCCCCCATATTGGAAGGAATACATGTCTGCGGAAAAGCATTTGGAGCCTTCGTGACACAGTTTGAAATGAGCTCCTGGTGGGCCCTGCATTTTCACTTTTGCTACACGTATTGCTTTTTATGGGATGGCTCACCATTTGGATTCAGCAGCTGCACATATTTTGCTGATTGTTTTGCATTTTTGACGTGCTGTACATTCTGCAAGTGTATTTTGATCAAATTCAGAGCATTTCTGAGGTTTGGGGGTTTGTGTTACTTGCTGAGTGGGTTTACACGTTTTGTTTAAGCGACGTTTGGTGAATACTGAGTTGTGCGTATTGTGTTACTACGAGTTGTTTGGAGTAATTGTTACAGGCTGCTGTCTTTGTTGCTTATGTATGAGATGATCAACGTAAGTCTTGTCAGATACAAGTGCACATGTTTTGGGACATTTGTGTACAGGCTCATTGTGCAATGTGATGGTGTGTCTATAATGAGATTTAAATATTTGTGAGGGCATTCATTCATTCATTGGGGTTTTCTTTGTGCTGTTAGCACACCATATGTGTATGTAGCTGCTCCGTGTCATCCTGCTGCTTTTCATGTATTCTTGCAGCAGATGCATTTTAAAATATATAAACCATCCTTGTCTTTTTCCTTGTAGCTCTCTATGGCTTTATGTTCCATTCTAGTTGTGTCGCACATCTACAGGGTGGTCCAGATCTGATTATGCAGCTCCAGATCGTCTGGAGGACTTTATGTGAGGACGATTCCAGTTTAACACAAAGACGATTCTTCATGTCGTCAGTTCGCACACTTCTCGATGGTCCAGGATTTTTTCGGGTGATTTTCAATGTAATAAACTTAAGTTGTAGTGTAATGAGAATTGCATAATTAGATCTGGACCACCCTATATAGGTTAGCATGACTTTGTGTAGAACTTTGTGCAGCGGCATCTCTCATCCTGAGCCGTGGCCTCGGTAGCAGGCTGGAGTGTTCACAGCCAACCAAATCCCATGGCTCTTGGAGTAACAAAGATTCACTTTACAAAAAATAAACGAGTCTCCTTATGGTAGCCATTGCATGATCAGCCACTGATTGTTTCTCCAATAGCAATGACGATTTTTGAATATGATTAAAAACCCAATGTGAGTAATCTGTGTTTAAAACAAGACACACAAACCTTTAGCAAAGGTGGCTGACAAGCTGGGAGAGGCACATGAGCTGATGCAGTGGACTTGCGCAGCCTGCACTTCACATGATGCCATCTACGTAGCTAATTCACCTCCCCAGCCTAAAGTTGTTTTCCTCCTGGCAGGCTCCCCTTTCCGCTGTAAGCATTCCTTGTTGTCTCTAATGTTACATTTTATATATTTTATATCGCATTTGATTTCAACAGCAGTTTTAAGAAAGATGTCTCTGTTTTGGAGCCGACAGCCAGAAATGTGACATGCCAATCTGTTTCTTTTCTCTGCAGCACTGGCGTCCATCCTTGGCGTTGTTCCATTTCTGGGGACCTACTGGGCTGCATTGCCAGCCATTTTGGACCTTTGGTTTGTACAAGAGCAGAATGTAAAGGCGATGTTGCTGCTGGTGTGCCACCTCTTACCAACCTACTTTGTGGACACAGCCATCTATTCGGATATATCAGGGTAAGTGTGTTACCAGGAAGGCTCTGTGATGTGCGTCCTGAGCAAATCTTCAGTCAGGTTCTTGTTGTCCGTATCACCAAACCAGGCGTGCTGTTTGTGACTTAATGTGAGGCAGGTTTTTAAAGATGAATGATCTGATCAGCATGGAGGGGGGAGCTGTGGTGACAGCAGCTTAGCAGACTGATTGTAGAGGGAGACCCGTAGTGCTTCAGTCACCCCACCAACGTCTCCACTTCAAAACCTCACGATCTCGAGCTGCAGCATAGCAGGGAAAAAGCTCAGCTTGGGTTATTTCTAAAAAGTGCCAGTGGAGCTCCTTAGGGCTTCAAATACACAAACCACAGTTAGTAGGCCTGATGTTAAGAATACATTATTGTGAGAAAATGAGAAAGATTAGGGGTCTCATGTATAAAACAAACATACATAAAATCAGATTTATAAAACTGTATGTATGCCACGTGCCATGCCACATTATATATAAATCTCAAGTCATTTGTAACTGTGCACTTTTTTTTTTTTTTTTTGAATAGTTCTGATCAAACCACTACAGTACATAAACCTGGTGATGGTCCGGAGTCACATTATCAGGCAGTAATGCACCACAGAGTGTTAAAACTGCCAATAAAAAGAAGAAAAATGACAAAGTGATTGCTGCAGTATACTACAGCTACAGAAAACACAACTGAAGTGAATGTGAATTTGAATTGTTACTGACTGAAGTAGAGAACCACAGAGACACCGTTTTTGGTGGTCTGTCTGGGGCAGTCACAAGTAAAAGGGAAAAAAAACGAGTGACAGCAGCTGAGTGGAGAGAGCAAGTGCAATGTGCCATCCTGTAGTGCCCAGACCACTGCCAGTGCACAGCATGAATTGACGCAGGCTTTATGCACAGACCTGCAAGGTAATAGAAAAAAAAAATCTATTTTTTTTTTTCAAGTAAATGTAAATATTGCAATATGTGCAAGTCTCTTTACATTTCTATGTGCAACATTCAACCATGTCATCACAATGCATGAAACTTCTGTGGGGCTATGCTGCAGTAGGCCACCTGGCGCAGCCAAACTCGCTTTTAATGAGCAGATAATCCGTTTTATCAATGGCTGTATGCAGGAGAGCCGTTCATTTATATGTCCTCTCTTGTGGTGTACCCAGCATCACTTGAAAGAAAGATTACACAATCAATCTGTAAAGTACTAAACTTACTTATAATCCTCTCACTTAGGATTAGTTATAAGAAGCCAACCGTCACAAAGAGTAAGACCCTCAATTCTGCTTCCCACACTGTGATTTGATAAAAGTAATTGTGGGTGGAGCCAGGCTGCCTCCCAACAACATAACTCAAACACATGTGAACATCACTTATTAGTCGCATACTAGCTGTGCTAACAGTCTAAGGCAGGTTGAAATCAAAGTAATTAGCTTAGACCTCAGCGTTAATGTTTACAGTGCACATGTCTCTCATATGCTATTTGGAATGGGATTCGTAAAAGCAGAGTTAATGTTGGTGATGCAACATCTGGTAAACTGACAAATGCATTTTATCAATAAAATGTTTGTGATGTGCTATCTTTTGAAGTGACAGAGACATAGCAACCAGACAGGCACACAAACAGACACTTATCCTTTTTATTAAAATATATTAATTGATTGAAAGTGTTTTCTGTTTACAAAAGCAACTTCATTATCTGATGGTGCTTTTATCACAAAATGTAGAGTCAGTTTGGTTGCTTACGTTAGGAAAAAATCAGCAATTGCTGCAAATTGCCTTTTGATCTTGGCTTCCTCACCTTGACCATAAGAAAATTGAAAATATCGGGGCAGAATCTTAATTATATCATCCCAATGCAGATGGCATGACATGATTCTGGGATGACTCCTGACTGCTCAGCAAGTTCACATGTTGCCAAATACCCCACAGATGTTAAAACCTGTAACCAAACATGGATCACGTGATTTCTGTGTAATGTAGGATCCAGTTCAACACACAACTCCAAGACACTGGATCTAGGAAGTATAAATCGGCTTATAAGCCATTCATCATCATGAGCCAGAATTTCATTGTGATTCCTAATAAACTTGTCCCTCCTGTAGCCTGTCAATGACGATCTCTTCCAAAAGAGCTAATGATGCTACTGCCAGTTACAATGGAACCTCGAGTCACGAACGTCTCTGAACACGTACAAATCGCGTTACGACCAAAAAGTTTGCCAAATGTTTGCATCTGTTCACGACCACACACTTGGGTGACGAACAAGCCAGTTTCCCACCCCGTTCGTACTCGCCGATTATTTCCGTACGTGTTCAGTCTCTCCCTGTACTGTACATTGTTCTTGCTGCAACACGCAGAGGGACTCTCCCTCAAAACTGTAACCTCCTCTCAACCCAGCTTCCTCCTGTGGTATAGCGGGTCCACAGCTTCCGTCAAAAAGGCCAGTTTTAATAAATAATCACCGCACTCGTGGCTTAGCAAGGGGTCGTTGTGGTGCGTGGCCAAAGCGGTTCCTTAGGAGTTTGTGATGTGTGTGTTTCTCACCTAAGTGCACAGGTAGGAAGTGGTCCACATCTGTAATTGTTCTCAGGAGCTGCTGATTGCCACAACTACCACATCCTCTTCATGAATAGAAGCGCGAGTCGGTGAAAGGGAAAAAGAAGAGAACAGGAAAGAATGGGAGGTTGCAGGAGAAGGCAGGAAGCAGGAGGAGAAAGCCGGTGCAGGGGAAAGAGAGAGAGAGAGAGAGAGACAGGGAGCCTGGGTGTTTGTCTCAGTGTTATTCAATGTTTTTACCTTTAGTTTACTATTACGCCGTGCATTCTATGGTATAATTAACTATTTTTCTGCTTAAAAATCTTTAAAGAAAATATATTTACATACAGTTTGTACGGTCTGGAAAAGATTAATTGTACAGTAATCCCTCCTCGATCGTGGGGGTTGCGTTCCATTCCCCCCCGCGATAGGTGAAAATCCGCGAAGTAGAAACCATATGTTTGTATGGTTATTTTTATACATTTTAAGCCCTTATATAAACTCTCCCACACTGTTTATAAATATTCCCTGCACAGTTATACAGCATAATCCCTTTGTATTCTCTTAGATATTAGGTAAGATTCGTTGAAATTATGTATGTAAACACACTGTTTATATACAGTAAAACCTAAATATTATTTTAAAGATATCGAGTGTGTCTCCGATATCACATATGTTACAGCCGTTATGACAGACAGGCCACCAGCAATAAATATGTACAATGCAAGAGAAATTGTATACAGTAAATGTGTGTACAGTGACACTAAACGTACGTACATGTACTAAGTACTGTAAGTAGAAAATTAATTATGGTTACTCACTAACAATGACACGATGACTTGTCAGATAATGATGAGTTTAATTTTACTGCACAACAAAGGAGAGCGTTACAGCTCTTCTAAAGGAGCCTCTTCACGCAACTGTGTAGCACCACCGTTGTTGTTATTCCAGGAGTCTTCAATCCAAATCCCTAAAGCAGATTCCATCCAGACTACTGCTTTATTACATCCACTTACAACTCGTTTTGCACCCTGGTTAAAAGGACACTGCGGCTGTAGATCTTATATTCCTTTCCTACTTTTTAAATAAAAAGAATCGTAGCCTCATTAATGCCATAGTGGCGTCCTACAGCGGTGTAGCTTTTCCCTTCCTTCAACATATCCAAAACTTTTACCTTTTCGGCAATCGTTAGCATCCTCCTTTGGCACTTGGGCACAGCCCCTGAAGCAGTAGCAGGAGAAGATCGTTTTGGAGCCATAATGAATTGCTTGACTATGCACAAAGATAAACACAAAAGAGCACAAAAGTTAACTCTTTACACAGCGAAACACGTTGATGCTGAATGAGCGAGACAAGACTTCCTGGTTAACGCCGCATTCAGCACACAGGAACTTAACTGTGTGCTCTGATTGGTTAGCTTCTCAGCCATCCGCCAATAGTGTCCCTTATATGAAATCAGCTGGGCAAACCAACTAAGGAAGCATGTACCAGAAGTAAAAAGACGCATTGTCCGCAGAACCCGCGAAGCAGCGAAAAATCTGCGTTATATATTTAGTTATGCTTACATATAAAATCCGCGATACAGTGAAGCCGCGAAAGTCGAACCGCGATATAGCGAGAGATTACTGTATTTACATACAATCCTATGGGAGAAATTACTTCAGGTTACGACCAGAGTTTTGGAACGAATTACGGTCGTGACCTGAGGTTCCACTGTATGTATATCACACAGCACACACATTTTGTAGGCAAAGTACACACTAGACGTTATTATCAACACTGGTGATGGCTGCACTAAGAGAACATCGGCATGTGACTGACGCATCACTGAAATGCACAATGCAATGAGATTTATTTTCTGTTCACTTTAATGTCCTACCACCTGAAGACTAACATGCCAAGGCTAAAAATGTCTGCCTAGGACTTGTGGATGGTTGAAATGTGCCATAATGTTAGGCCACTTTTCACACCACGTTCGTGTTTTATAAATCCTGACTTGCATACTCATATATCTGAGCGTAATACAAAAGGTCCCAGGAGATGACTTGCCAGGCCAAAGCAGAAGAAAAGTTTATGGAAGCAGAGCTGAAACCAGTGATGAAAATTGCAAGGAGAAAAAAATGGAGTGGGTATGTCATAAAGAAAGTCAGAATCCTGAAATGTCACCTGTGATAACCATTTTAAAGCTAACTTACTGTAGAATTTAGTTTTCAAAGACAGAGACTTATTCTCCAGGGGATAATGGATTGTGCGATTGCTGCTCTATTTATGCCAGAAGATATGATGACATCCCTGACAGTGGAGATCATGGTCACATGACTTTAGAACATAGAATGGTAAAGTAAATCAACATAATGAAAACCAAACCCTAAATGTAACAATAGAAAAACCCTTGTAGTGTGCAAAAGATTCACAAATGGACACCATTTAGACTAAAAGGTAACTGGAAAAAATTACCAGAATTCCAACAGTAAAATGCTGAGCTCCATTTTTTTTTTTTATTGACCCGTCTATCCAACTCAATGTTGCCAGCCAACATGTCAATGGCACAACAATTTAGAGGAGCCAATAGAATGGGAGGAGAATGTGAACACTGCCCAGGGGGACCCCAACCATGAATCAAACTTCTGTCCAGCACGATAAGGTGCTGCTGCTCCCTGCTGGTCCTGCTGTTTGCCAAATGAAGATTTTTGTGAGACCCTTTGGATTGCTCTGTCCAAATTTTTGAAGGTTTATTAAAAGCTGGCACAAAAAAAAACCATTAAACAAACCCGGGTGTCATCCAGGGTGGCTGGGCTCTCAGCTTGAGTGACCTTGAAGAAGAGCAGGCCAATGATGAGCTGTAGTTATGGTAAAGGTCTCTAAACTACAAAGCTGCTCAGTTACTTACAAAGTATCTTTCTTCTCATGTTTAGAGGTGGCCACCCCTACCTGACAGGTTTGGCTGTTGCTGGTGGTGCCTATTACCTGGGCTTTGAAGGAGCCATTATTGGGCCCATCCTGCTTTGCATCCTGGTGGTGGCTTCCAACATCTACAGTGCTATGCTGATGAGCCCAGGCAACGTGCAGACACCTCCATCCATGGCAGGCCACGTGGCCAACACAAGCAGAGAGGTAAGAGTGCTTGACCTCCCACCCATACAATAAGTGACTGCCACAGCTCTCCACCAAGATGAAGTCAGCACTTCTGACCCTGCTGCCAGCTGTGGGGCACCTTCTCTGTGATGACTGAGAGTTCTCTGGTGTGCAGATGTCAGCCTTCTTGAGGCCATTTCTCCAGGGTCACAGTGCCTATTGTTGGCTAATTTAGATTTTCTTTACAAAGCCTTTCATAGTATATTTTCAGCACGCTTTCAACAGTGCTCTGCAGTTGCTCAGGCTGACAGCAGCCATATCTTTTGTGAACAGCTTTTTCTTAAACACAGCATCCCCTTGGTGACTCAGTATCAATGCCCAATAAGCCATCCACTTCTTCTCCCTCCCCTTTGTCTTGTAGAACCCTTGCTAGTGGGGAAGTGCAGAGGTGATGGCAGTTCTTGCTGTTATTCCCTGAAGATGGGTCCTTGCACTGATGGGGCACCAGTTAGCGTAAATGCAGCCAAGCAGGTGAACAGCAGGCTCAGATGACTTGTGAGTACTCGGCCAGGACTTGTTCTGTCAACGCTATGGAGCAGAGAGATCTTGTCTAGTGGAACATTTAATGCTAAACATGGGCCCTCCGATAAAGTGCACACTGGTAGTAGCCCTGACTATTGCTCCTTCCAAAGCAAACAATGGGTGCTACTGGACCACTGACTTGACTGCACACTTGCACTTTGTTACCCACTCTCCCTGTGCATCCTGAGTGTTAACATTCACCAGTCTACATTTAAGACAAAGGAGGGTAGCCCAAGCTAATGCAAGAACATCCAGTGTCCAAAGCTACTGGTGGTCGTAATGCAGACAGAACAGAAAGAGGAGATTCCATCGGTGGTTCCTGTTGGGAGTGTCATGTGACCACAGGCATCTGGCCATGGACATCAGCTGGTTACTTTCTATTGTTTTTACTGTGGAGGGATGTCCTGTCATAACATGGGCCTACCATAGACGAAAATCATCGGGAATCACTATCGAAATGCACAGCGACAGCCCCCCAACTGCCTGTGGTATTGGCCATCCTTGCAGTTTGACATTCTGAACAGCAGAGACTGCTGCCACTTATTTCAGCTGGGGAGCAGGCAGGAGGGAAGCTGGCAGAGGCAGCAATGTGTGTGTGTGCAGCATTCCTGGAAGTGTGGGACTAGCGGGTCTGGCCTCGGTGGCGTGTCTGTTTCACATCAGTCAGGCTGCTCTCACAAAGACCTTTGGGCATGAAACAGAAAGGCACTATATAAAAAGCACAGTTTATAGAATATCAGCACGTTCAGCACTAAAGTTTGTGACAGGCTGCCTACTGAAGTGTATTTTGTAAACTCATGAAGTCAAACTGCATTGCACTTTTCATTCTAACAGATGATATAAGACAGATATTAGAAAATCTTTTTGCAAATGCTCTACAATTAAGGCAACAGCCAAACTGACACTACAACTTTACAGAGGGAAATTTAAATTGAAAAAATGCAGGAAATAAAACAGAATGATAGCAGGAGTGGTAATCTGATTTGAGTCCATGAAACATTCTGGTGATTTGCCCCCATTAATATAGCAGACTGAATAAATTGTGTAGATAAATAAAAAATGTCATTAACAGCTATAAAGGGCACATTTGTGACTTAACACACTGGCATGGGGTGGGGACTGCAGTTGCACTCAGTTGAATTCATGTCTATTAGCTGATGGTACTGCACGTAGACTTAAGTAATGAACGCTGTTCTGCTCGGTGTTGTTACATATTTGCACAGCCATCTGATTTCACGTGCGTTTAGTTTTACTGCACCTCAAGGAAATCGGCTCATCTGAACATTCTGGTCTCTCTTTGTCTTACTGAACTGACACAAAGCAGCCAGGCAGAAAGAACTGGAGCACAGCTTATATGAAGAGGCAGCCTGACCAAAGAGCCACGATCCTGTGCCCCATTTTAGGACCATCATATCCAAACAGGAGGATCAAGTCAAGGGTGTCCTCTGAACATCTTTGGCTGAAACAAAAGGGGACTAAGTAAGGCAGCGAGACCTCTCTATGAACAGCTTTTGAAGGTTTGGCAGGTGACTTGGAAAGCAAGACCACTTGAACCCCTATGGTGGGCACAATGAAAATACAAAGTCTCATTTGTATGTCACCGATGCACACATGGCCATGTTTGACTGTTGCTGTCTTACTTGTTGCCTCCTACCACCGGTTTATAAACCATCGTGTTACTCAAATCACCCAATGTGACCCTCAGAGAACAACGGTAGCAAAAGGAGCGTAAAAAGAGTGGTGGATAATTTTTGTAACATTGCAATAATTCATAACAAAATTAAACATTACAGATGTTATCTGCAGCTCCTGCACAATAAAGAGATGCTGTCACGTTTTCATTTGAATGGATAACAGTTTGGCACTCACCATACACTCCATATTGTAGCTGTAGGGCACCAGATGATTTTCCCATGAAGCACCGGCCAACATCACACAATCAGAATGGTGGGAGACCTGAGATCAGCAACTGGCTTACATTTGTAAATATGTGCACATCCTCAGAAATGGACAACTTTTGACCAAAGAAATCATCCAATGGCCATTTACTGAGAACAAGCAGATCGGAGACACTGAGCAGCCAATAACAATCCAGTGTGCCCACACTTCGTGGACCACCCTTAACACACAGGCTACCTTGAGCTGTGGAGACAAAATCGCTAAAAACAGACAAAAAGATACAAAGGACCTGATATTCAAATACTAGGAAAAAATCATCAATGTTAGAAATAAGACCGTGTGACCAGCCAGAGACATTTTCAACTAGATTTTATTTAAAAAAAAAAAAAAAAAAAGGGGGAGGAAAGAACAGCATCCTGCTCTAATTTACATTCCTGGTCATTTCATACAAAAGGATGTGCAGACCACCCCGAATCTCTGAAAAGGCAGGATGTGATCCACACTGCCTGGATTGAGGAGTCTGTGGTGAGGCGCTATATGACCAATCAGAGATATGGTGGCAAGTGACCATTTGAGATCTTTTAATGAAATCCTAAAATATTTAAAGAAATTAATAAATGTGAAGCATGTTATGCAGTCAACCCAATCTAATAAAATATATTAACAAAAATCTGAAATGATTACTTTTAATCTCCATTTCTTGACTTTTTACCCATTACTGTAATTTCACTTGGAAGAAGAAATATAAAGCAAATCAATTCAGTAAACCAGTGTGTTTGTTAAGCTAATATCAGAAAGATGTGCGGTTATTAGGCTTATTTTCCAAATCTGTGAAGTATTTCTTGTATAACTGTCACCTATGCCTTGATTTATTCAGTACACATGGAATATAACGCAGCATGTCTCATAGCTCTACAGTACCGTTTTCAGAAGAAAAACAAAAAAAGCTCCCTACGCAGTTGAATATTTGAAGATAATTTAATGGCAGACACCACCCACTGCTCGGTGGGCGTTTTGCTTTTTTGGTGAGGCGTCCCTCCGATGTTTGCAGCTGGACAGGCCCCTCTCTATGGCTGTGGCTCACACAACACGTTCTGGTTATTGAGTTGATGCTGGCCATGAAGTTTCACTTTCCCTCTCACTGTGCTGCTTTTACTAAACACGTTAGGAGTGACACCACCTCACAACGGGGCTCCTGCAGTAGGGTTTTGCTTTTACAGCAGTAACGCCTACCAGGACCTGCAGCAGCATCTACGGGTTAACTGGCGTGTGCCATAACCACCGGTGACTTGTGTGTCACAAGCATTGGGAGATTCAGAAAAGACTAAAAATGGAAACCTAAAGGCAGCACTTCCTGAAGTCCCGTCTACTGCAAAAATATTCATACAAAGAAAAAGTCCAATTTCACCGTGTGTCACACCTATAGAGGGGGAGAAGCCAAATCAATATTTACTAGGACAAGGCGCACTTTCAAACAAGTCACCTGACCCCATTGTGGTGTTTTTTTGTGTTTTGTTTTTTGTCAGGAGTGCATCCAGTGCATGTTTCTCTGTGTGGCTGTCCGCCTTAACAGAAGGTAAGCGCAACATCTGAGTGATATCCTGCAAAATGCCTTGTGAAGGATGGCCTGGCATTTCCTCTCATGGAGATGGATGTTCTCACGAACAGCCTCTGATATGCTGTGCTCTCTGAAGAATCGGCTCCATCGATTATGCCTCCTCTTTACTGAGCTGGCTGGAAAACGATCCTCTGATATGAAATGCTTGTCACATTAATCCACTTGACTGTTTTGTTTAAAAGAATTTAAAAAAGCAAAAAAAAAAACCAGTCAAATAATTCGGAAGAAGTCGCGTAAACAGAACGAGCGCAGATGCACTAGGACAACAAAGCCTTGCGCCTGCCCAAAGGCAGCAAGTATGTGATACTCAAGTTGTCTTCAAAGTCTCGATCTCGTGAATGAGATCACTTCTCTACGTGTCAGAGGTGCACTGCTTCAAGATATGCCAGGCTGGGCCATGCCAGCTAAACTCTGACTTTCTTGTTCCTTGCTTTTTAGCAGATGGCTCAGGACTCTCAGAAAATCTCCGGCAAAGTGACATTACGCAGGAGCCACTGCTGGGAACGACTCCCATTGCAGTCTCTGACACTCGGCACTTGGCTGTCCTCTTCTGTTGCTTTATCGAGGCACTGATTGCTGTTTACATGTACCAGCATCAGCTTCTGTGGGGACAAAAAGAGAAAAAATAGTCAGTGTGTGTGCTAACGTGAAAGCTGTCAAAGAAGAGATGGAGATCAAAAATACAACATACAAGGTGGGTCTTCAGATGGGAGCCCCTGGCAGAGGGGCTGGGGCCACAGCAATAAACAAGACAACGCTAAGGGCTATGGAGTGAGAATTGTTGGCTACTGAAACGTTTAAACTGGACCCCTGTGAGAAACTGGCCCCCCAGTCACTACTGTCTTAGGCACAACAGGATAAGCCAGCGGCAAAATGGAAGACAGCACTTCCCTTGTACAATACAAAGTCAATGAAATTCTTACTTGTACACCTCTTCAGAACATGTCACAAAAATAAAAAAAACAAAAATACAGAAAAAGTATGCATAGTATGCAACATTGTATTTATAGGAGGAACAAGAAAAGCGACTGTGCAGGACGGCCAGAAGGTATTTAATAATGGTGCTTGGCTTTCTAAGGCAGCAGGCATTGTTTCCACTTCAATAAAAAGACAAGTATCTGAGTCCATCTTGTTGCTATGTCTCCATGATTCCAACAGATGGTGCATCACATACATTTTACTACAAATGTTTGTTATGTCATCTGTTAGAATGACAAGTGCAGAGCATTTTATTACTACATGAATCACGAAATACATTCCAACCCAGATATCAACCCGTCTTAAGCGGGTAGCTCAGCCAGCTTGTTATAGACTAAGTAGCGATGTTACCTGTTGAAGGCCAGTAATAAAATACATGTAAAAATACTTGATCTGTTTTGCCTTACATGTACCATCAGCTTACGTCCTGCGCCTTTCTTCAGTATACTTTTGTATCTGAAGTGCTCTTGACTGCCGCTCCCCTCTGTTGAGAAAGGTTCCATAAAGCCTGCTTCTGTGATTTTGAGGCATGTTGCTCACCTCCTGTCCACTTTTTGACCACCTTCAATGGTAGACGGGCTGCTATTATGCACTGTGAAGAAAACATTTTTTCTTGCTAAAACTTTTTGTCTTTGAAGCGACTCTCAGCTTTCCTCGGTATCCTTGTGCACTTGACTAAGCTACCCAAGTGACACTGAC
The DNA here is from genome assembly GCF_016835505.1 of Polypterus senegalus. Lineage (NCBI taxonomy): Eukaryota > Metazoa > Chordata > Cladistia > Polypteriformes > Polypteridae > Polypterus > Polypterus senegalus. The sequence continues at coordinate 111,909,105 of NC_053168.1, forward strand.
CAATCAGACTGCCTGGAGGGCGTGGTCACACAGTAGCTTTTTATTATGTAATAAGACAGACTTGTGATGAGCAGACTGATCTTTTTATTCCTCAAAGACCAAGGAATAATCAACAGGCCTACACTGATTGATGGCTACATTTTCACATACCACATTAATAATCCAATATGTCAAAGATGAGAGTCTCGGACGTTGTCCACACTATCATGTATAATTCTGAAAATACTTCTTTTTTTATTTAGTTTAGCCCTCTGTCCACATTGAAACTGTGTTTTCAATCACAAAAAATGTTATTTTACAAAAATGCCTTGCGTAGCAGAGAGTGGACGGCCTTTGATCTACACTACTGTGGTTTTGAATCACTGAAAACGTATCATTTCACAAAAAATGCTCTCCAAAACACTTTTCAGAAATGTGGACATGATTGTGATGTGTTCAGACCACTTCTTAGTGGTCTCATCTTTACTGTGGCATTGACTAAGCCCCTAGTTTCTCAACATCAGCTGTATTTATTTTGGCAGGGCTCACAGTCAATGTTTTCCTGACTTTACAAATGTCTGTCCACTCAATGAAGTACGTTTTATTTTTTCCTCAATCTTTCATCATTTCAATCTACTTTGGGATGCTTCTTAAAAATAAAAAAATGTAAAACTGCACACTTGTCCCATAACCTGTGCATGCCCAATACATGTTTATACTGTTGATGCTAAACTATTAGAAAACATTAGAAATCTGGAAACTTAGATGTGAATGAAAAGCTTTCACAATGAAAGCCACATTTTCAAACTGAACTGTGTGAGTGTGGACTCAGTCCCAGTGATTGAGAATGGGCCCCAAGTATACATGTGAGCGAACCCTGCAAAGGGGTGGCATCCCGTCTAAGACTGGCGCTGCTGCCTTGTGCCCAATGCTGCCGAGACAAATGAACTTGAGAGCATCAAGTCATCACCTTGTTGTTATGTGTGCCGTCAGTCTTCATGATTTTAAAGCACTATATCATGTCCAGTAGATGGCAGTAATGCACATTTCTTGTTAAAAGTATTGAATTGAATGTTGGAAATTGCTGCTCTACAGAGTACACTGACAGACATTCTTACTTTCAGGTCTGACCAACACGCAGCAGGTCGCCAGCCTGCACCACCATGTTCAGAAATGTAATTAGTCACCGAACACAAGAGAGGGGTACAGAAAACAACAACACCTTCCCACCTACGTATCCAATCTGTAATATCTGATTTGTTACATGTAGAGTACAGTGAGCTGAGATACACGTCACATGATGAGTCTTCAAATAAAAAGCAACCTCATACAATTGAGACAATTTACTAAAAAGATAAAAAACATTTAAGTGTTAACTTTAGCTACTATTCATAACTGGGGTAATGCGTGTTTACACAAAACAGTTTTAATCTGCGGGGTGTCCAATGCAGGCAGGCCTTGTGCGCCATAAGCACTTACAGACAACACAGTTGGCCTGCTTTCCTGCCTGGTCTCTGGCCCCATTATTTCATTTTCAGTTTGCTCCGCTCGGTTTTGTTTTTGGTTTCTGAAGACAATAGGACTCGACTCCACAAGACCCCCATTGTGTTGCTTTTACTTTAAGGTGTGAAAGTGACAACTGCCAAAGCCTAGGGCATTGATCCATGACATGACAGGCCTGACAGCCATGTTCAAGTTCTAGTGGCTTGGTTCCTTGTCTGGGCTCAAAGGAATGAGCTCGGCTCAAAAAATGTCAGTGACAAATGGGCAACAAGTTATAAAATCAGCAGCTTCACTCTGCTTGGAGTCCACCTCGGCCATTTCTCCCTTTGTAAAAGTGGTAAGAAATTATTGGCTAGCTGTAATCTTTGGGCCTCCATGAGGGCCCAGTCAGCTGAACCTCACCGGGGTGAACATTGCTGGCATTACATGTTTATTCTGTCTCCTCTTAGCCTGCATTTGAGTATGAGCTTGTTAACCATCTTTAAAGGCGTTTCAGGCGCTGGGGATTCCCACCTTGTGCCCACTGCCATCTGAAGTCTCGGCTTATTAAAAGGTAGATAAGCAGGTTGAAGAAATGGATGAAGTTGTGGGTTTCTCTTCCAAAGTGGGCATTCTTAAATTTCTACCAGCAGAAGGTGTGCTGCCCCCACACATCTTTTAAGTTACTAAAATGTCCATAAAAAAGAAAATTTAGTATTGTACCACTGCTTTATCATGGATATCACGCTACCTCTAAATGGAAGTATAACCTGTCAGCTAGCATCATTCACCGTCTATGAACTTCATGACTTCTCTCACCAGGAATTCCTCAGGGTGACTTACAGATGAAAAAGGGGGAAACAAACAGGAAGAAGAATCTCCAGATGTTTAGCTGATGTCTCAAGGACCAGTGAGACACTTAATATTACCCACTGTGAATGAGCACGGGATTGTTTGTGCCCCGTCGCCCCATCCAGTGTTCGCGGAATGAAGTCTGTCCTCTAAAAACACGACTGCACTATGCGAGATTAGAACATATATGGGATCTCCATGTTGGTTATTTCCAACTCTGCACTCACCACTGGACAGCTGCCTCCCAAGTGCTCTCACTGTTGTACTTTTTGTAGTTAGTGACACCATTGACCAGGGTCAGGCTGCTGGGTCAAGAGACTTTTTAATACAAAAAGGAAAAAAACAAATCAATGAGTATATTTTCTCTAGAGAGTTCCAGTTGTCGGGAAAAGCAGATTCTGGAAGACCAGGATGATGTTGGTGGTCAATAAAGTTTCACATTGATAGCAGCCATCATGGCAGTCAGTAGGCACATGAAGACACCTGCATTGGGAAACCTGAATTTATGGTGTTAGGCTCACAAGTGCCCACGTTTTGGGGGCTAAGACCTCGTGTTTTTATTTTAAACTGTGCTAATATCTAAAAATAAAATTTGCTGTTGAGCTTCCTGATCAGAATAATAATCATCTCCCTACTCCCTTAAAAAAAAATAAAAAAAACGTCATTTGATGTTCACAAAGCGACCTCACAAATCCTAACACTTAACTTAGTAAAGGTGTAAAGATGTGCGCCCAGTGTCTCAAGTCTCCAGCTATTTATTCAGTTAGACTTGCCACCATTCACCACAACATCATCATAAAGTCGTCAACGGTTCATTCAACACAAAATTCTTTCCTTTCATGTCATTGACAACACAGCTGAACTGTACCACATCGAGGGAATATACGCCACTGAGTGCAGTCCAGAATGGGTGGAAATGTGAAGGGCACAAGGGTTTCTGTCATTTGCCATATTTACATTGAAACATTAGTTTACTGGAAGAGAGAAACACGAGAACCCTTGGTATGCCATGCAGCTCAGTGCTCAAACAAACTGAACGCTGGCCATGTGATTGATGATCATCTGGAAAAAAAGCTGAGCAGCGATTATTTTATTTTGGTGTCAACAGAAAGGCCCCTTGAATGAAGTGTATAACCACAGACCAGTGGTCCCTAACCTTTTAGTTTATAAGTTATAGACCTCCAGCATATATGTAATATCGCAATGCCATAAACCCCGAATTGTTTTTATTTTATAGAGCTTTTTAATCTGAGGACCCAAATAAGAAAATCAGTACCATACTGGGACCCAAAAAGAAGATTATTGCCATAATGACAGCAAAACCATAAAAAAACAAATAACAATGGCCACATAATAAAGAAAACTGTGAATTGTTTCTTCCATTCAAGCATATTTTGTACACGAATATCACTAAAAAGAGAGCAAGTATATTGTTGATAAAACAGTAACCATCATTCAGACTACAATATGCTGTAGAAGTGAATTGCAACACTTAACATATTCCAAAACATTTATGGTATTGCACAGAACTGTAACATAACATTTTCTACTTATTGCCATGAAATCCTCTGTGGTCCTACTGTCGATTCTCACCATTTTAATTTGAAATAAAAACATTGCAAAGTACCTGATTTACTTTTAAAACAAGATCAGATTAAAGCACATTAACATGTTCCAGTGTTCTCATTGTCATAAGTGCGTCTCTTCAAAGGCCGGGACCTTTATAAAGACATGCGATTTAATTTATTTATTCACAAATGGCACATGTAGGTGCCGGGCGTGTCGAGTTTTCGGAGTCTTTTTTGTAACAATTAACACTCGTGATAAGTCACATACAGCAAGTAAAGTCGAAGCCGAGTTGAGCTTAGGAGACCAGGTGTTGATCTCTGGCCCAAACACACATACACAGCATCAACAAGCAAAATCCAAATCTGTCCATGAGGGCCAGCCATGAGTTACCTTCAGAGCAAGGCCACAAGCCTTCATCTTCATGATCCTGCAACATCTTTTGGTTGATGTTTGCAGGGAAAAAAACGTTCATGTGTTTTGCCAGAAGTGAAGTTGAGTTGTTGCTGAGATAACAACCATTCAAATCTGGAATGGTGCTGCATAAGTGGGGTCCTGTTGTTAGGTATCCATCATGTCTGTTGCTGCGGTACTAATAGGGCTTTATGGCTATTTTGTGTTGAATGTGAATTTTTCATTTGTCAGCTTATCATGTAAAATAAGGAAATAAATAAAAATGATGCATCAAGACATGGGCATTTGATGAAGCTATGACTTTAACAATCAACCACAGAGTACCATTTATAGCAGCATATTTGGCCAAATTACACACCTAATGTAATCCATTTCTAAAGAAACTCATTCAGAGAAGACACCTAATAAAACATCTACCGGGATGGCAGACCCTCCAAGAATAACAAGCGCTCATGGGACCTTTTATGCAGCCCCATTTTGAGCTATAACTTGTGCCACAAAGACACATTTCAGTTCTAGCCTCACCACAGCAATCCATTGCTGGAAGAATCACAGACAGCCCTCTGCCAGAACCTCTGCCATCTCCCTTTTGCCCAGGGCACTGACCAAACACGCCTGGGTGCTGGGCAGCCATTAGTTTATTTGTTCCAATAAAGAGCCTTCTGAAAGTTCCATTATCGTGTGGCCAATTTGCACCAAACACTGGCCCTGCCGCTAAAAAGGTACATTAAGCAAATTAAGAGTCTTCTGATGTGGGCCACTACAGTCGGGGATGAAGAAAACACCACAAATGTGTTGGTCTGATGAGCGCTAGGCAAGAGCAGAAATTATTTAGCAGAGTAACACAACTTTAATTTGTTAAAGAATGGAAATACAATGGAACCTCGGGTCACAAACGTCTCTGAACACGTACAAACGGGTCACAACCAAAGAGTGCGCCAAACTTTTGCATCTGTTCACGACCACACACTCGGATGACGAACAAGCCAGTTCGCCTTCTGGTTCGTACGCGCCGATGATTTCTGCATGTGTTCAGTCTCTCCCTGTGCAGCGAGACAGAGAGAGCGCGCGCGAGAAGGCAGTTAAAGAATGCACCAGGCTTGTTTTTAAAGAGGCTGCAAGGTTAGTTTTCTCTGTTGTTCAAGGTTTTACATTTAGTTTACTATTACGCTGTGCATTCTATGGTATAATTAACTATTTTTGTGGTTATAAATCTTTAAAAAAATATATATTTACATACAGTTCGTACTGTCTGGAACAGATTCACTGTATTTACATACAGTCCTATGGGGGAAATTACTTCGGGTCCACTGTACATGTAGTCAGGAGAAAAAAAAAACCCAGCAGCTTCTTTTATTCTTAATAAAGAACATGCCTGTAAGTAAACTTCCATAAATGTTTCATGCTGACAAGAAGGCTGTTCACAAGTGATTCACAAACATAATCTGCTCAAAACAGGGTATTAAAACAAGCCATCAGCTGTTACTGAGCACTCTTGACACAAACTCGATTTATAAAATTCATGAGTTGTTATGGCTTTCCGCAGTGTACAATAAGCCTCAAGAAATAAAAATGTTCAGTGCTCATCATGTGAAGTTTACCATCTCACTTAAAGAATAAGAGGCCCGTGTTCTGCTGGTTATTCACAGCACATGAAGAGCCCTTGTAACTATCACTAGTAGACATAAAAAAGAAACAAAATGCAGTTCTGGCCGAGGCCATGACAGGTAATGCTACCGATACTCCCATTTAATCCCACATGCCCTTTAGCTGAGCATTTTACCATCTAATCAGACACACTAGGTGAATTTTTATTCATTTAGATGTGAATGAGCTGCAGGAGGGATAATGCCTCTTCAAAGTCAGAGACAAGCATCTTCATTTTGCTTTCTCTAATACAAGAAAGGTTCATTTATCTAGAAAGAGCACAGAGCATCACTGTCACTCCTCATTTAAAAGGCAGCGTCAGCCGCCGACTCAATTATAGAATGTTGAAGGAGTCCGACTTCTCCGATTTGTTTAGAAGTGTGTGTGTGTGTGCATATCAATCATAACAAAGGATTATTTTAAATCAGTTATGTTGAGTAACAGAAGAGTTCAGTGCCGATCTGTCATGGGGCCTTCAGGAAGTTGGCAAACGCTCACAGCACAGCCGACCTCTAATGGCTCCGTCTCTGTTTTTTTGAAATTTTGCTCTTTCAGGATTCTAGCCCACGATTGATCAGTTCAGATTGTGCTGATGTCTTAAGAGAGAAAAAGGTCATCGAAAAGCAACTTCCAAATTTACTGATAACGTGTGTAGTGTGCTAATATTTGAGGAGAAGCTTGACCTTGAATGTGTTTTAACTTTAATTGACTATGGTTATCACCCACAGCTCCTCGTTCAATTGTAGTCACTTGACCAGTCTGTGTTCTCAAAGCAAGTAAATGAACAAGTAATTGTGTGACTGTCAGTAAAATGACACAGCGATGTACACTAGCTGTGCAGTCAGGTATTACGCTGGAGTGCCCTCCGGGATGAGACTCTATGGTGGTGGGCCACATTGTCAATAACAACTGTGTGACTAGCATGTGTGCTCAAAAACAGACATTAACTTTAGGAATATTTCCTCCAAGAAATGCTTTAATTATAAATTTTTTTTTTTTTTTTTAAATTAAATCCTATTAAGATCAGTACTCATACGAGAGCAGTTTTAAAGTCAAGTGATTTTGTGATGACTTTGTCTAGTCTTGCTTCTGCATAAAGTTTAAAAATCAACTTGTCATCACAATTGACTCACTGATACTTTTAGTAATATTCATTTGTGTAAAGACTTGCTCGTAACGGTATGTGTTACCAACTAATGGCACCACGTGCATAGTAGGCGTGCAAAGCCAATTAAATAAATTCTGTGTGATTCACAGTCTGTAGAAAATCAAGCAAAGAAACTTTGTGAAGTGTACTTTAAGGTGACAATTGCACTGGAGTTCTGATACATTCAGCTGAAAGACTTCTGGCACATTGTCCACGTTAGCAGCAAAAGGAGATGGAAAAATCTGTCTGGCGACGCATAAAGTCCAGAAAGCAACATTCAGACTCGCTGTAATGAAGGCAAACCTGAGTCACATGTCTGGCCAAATCGTTGCGTCCTCTGAACAGAGAGAGTAAAACTGGGAAAATGAACAGCTTTTCACAGTTGACTCAAATTATTGTAAAGTTGGAAGATGAATTAGCGGCATTACACTAAAACTGAAATAAGCTCACCTGGAAAGCTTTTAGCAATGATAATCCATTTTGATTCAGAAAACAGTTGGCATTCTAACATCCTTCTCTCACATTTGTGAATGGTGTTTGTTACACTGATTGTGCACAGACTCGGGGGTCACATCTGCTGCCAGTGAAATCGCATCACTGACAAAAATTAGCCAATTAGCAAATTCATATTCGGTAAAAACAAACATACAAGACAAAGGCAAGCAAGCAGTAAAACAGCTAAAGCTACCCTTACTTATCTGGTAGAAAACCTGCTTCATTTGTTTATTTGCTGGATAACAAACCACATGGCAACTACAGGCACATCTCTTGTGGCTAACAGAGGGCAGCAGCTCGTCTCATTGTGGGTCAGGTCCTCTTGCTAAGCTTCTTTACTGAGCGGACAGTTTCCGTTGGCACGCTGACTCTGGTAATCTGTTTAGTTAATTCACTCATTTAAATTTAATGCAACTCATTTAACACAAGCTACTGCAAATTTGCAAAAAAAAATAAAAATTCTTGCACCAAACTTTTGTGGATTCTGTTCAGCACAAAATTGTAACTGATTCTTAAGAGGTCTGGGGTAAGTCAGCTCTGCCCGAAGAACCAGTGAGTGCACAAGTGTGGTTTTAAGAACAGCAAGAACGATTCACTGGAAGACAAATGCAATGTAATTTGAAAGAATACAAAAATTAAAAGAAAACTAAACTGATTTTTTTCCCCTCCATGACGCACAATAAACTGAATTCAAAAAATGCAGAAACTATTCACCAAAAAAAAAGCTCAGTCAAGGTGATCGTTCTTCTATGCTGTGAAGTTAGACCAAGGCAAGTTGTCTTGTATTTGCGTCATCCTGGAATACATTTACAAGTGAAATGAATTTGGTTCTTCTCTTAGAATGTGCAAATGGAGACTAAAAAATGGCAGGTCACTTGAAGGTTTAACACACATTTCACTTCTCTGTTTAGGACATAAAGCTAATCTCTACGCCAGTTCACTTATTAAATAATAAAAAAAAAAAATTAGCAAATTGATCAATTTTAGAGGACTGTTGGTGAAAGCCGAAGCCAGACCAGGTCACCTAGAGTGTGGTGGGCCGCTTTCCTACGTTTACTGTAAGACCTGGCTTGCCTGCACTTGGCCTCTGCCACACGACTCTCTACTTGCTTTTTAAGGTAATACACTGTGTGCACAATTATTAGGCAAGTGAGTATTTTGACCATATCATCATTTTTAATGCGTATATTCCAACTCCAAGCTGTATTAACTTGAATGCTTATTGGATTTAAGCACGTCAGGTGATGTGTATTTGTGTAATGAGGGAGGGTGTGGCCTAAGGAGATCAACACCCTATATCAAGGTGTGCAGAATTATTAGGCAGCTAGTTTTTCTCAGGCAAAATGGGCCAAAAGAGATTTAACTGACTCTAAAAAGTCAAAAATTGTAAAAAGTCTTTCAGAGGGATGCAGCACGTTTGGAATTGCTAAGATATTGGTGTGTCATCACAGAACCATCAAACATTTTGTTGCAAATAGTCAACAGGGTCACAAGAAACGTGTTGAGAACAAAAGACACAAATTAGCTGCCAAAGATTTGAGAAGAATCAAACGTGAAGCTACCAGGAACCCATTATCCTCCAGTACTTTCATATTCCAGAGCTGCAACCTACCTGGAGTGCCCAGAAGTACAAGGTGTTCAGTGCTCAAAGACATGGCCAAGGTAAGGAGGGCTGAAACCCAACCACCACTGAACAAGAAACATAAGTTGAAACGTCAAAACTGGGCCAAGAAATATCTGAAGACAGATTTTTTCAAAGGTTTTATGGACCGATGAGATGAGAGTGACTCTTGATGGACCAGATGGATGGACCTGTGGATCAGTAATGGGCACAGAGCTCCACTCCAACGTATGAGCTGGTATTTTTAAAGATGAGCTAGTTGGACCTTTTTGCATTGAAGATGAACTCAAAATCAACTCCCAAACCTACTGCCAGTTTTTCGAAGACACTTTCTTCAAACAGTGATACAGGAAAAAGACCATGATTTTTATGCAGGCCAATGCTCCATCACTTGCATCGAAGTTCTCCACTGCGTGGCCAGCCAGTAAAGGCCTTAAAGATGAAGGAATAATGACATGGCCCCCCTTCCTCATCTGACCTAAACCCTATCGAGAACTTGTGGGCACTTCTTAAACGCTAGATTTACGGGGGAGAAAAACAATACACCTCTCTGAAGAGTGTCTGGGAGGCTGTAGTCACTGCTCCACAAAAAGCTGATCGTCAACAGATCAAGAAACTGACAGACTCCATGAATGGAAAGGCTTATGACTGTTATTGGAAAGAAGGGTGGCTATATTGGTCATTGATTGATTGATTTATTTTTTTTGAAATGTCAGAGATGTTTATTTGTAAATTTTGAGGTGTTTGTTTATTATTCTCACTATAACAGATGAAAATAAACAAGTGAGATGGGAAAATTTTCATTTTTCCTTTAGTTGCATAATAAATCTGCACACTAATAGTTGCCTAATTGTGCGCACATATGTATTCCCCTGATGATGTTCACACTCACATTTCCGTTGTGAAACATTCAGGTTTCAGGTTTATTAACATTTTGGATTGACTGATAGCACTGTGTTTGTTCCATATTAAAATTAATCCTCAAAAATACAACTTGCCTAATAATTCTGCACTCCCTGTAAGCTGCTGAAATGTAAGACAGGACAATGAATTTGAATGTGGAGTGTTGATGAGGGGTCCCTCAATCCGCTTGTCAACTGGCACTAGAGCAAGGGTCTCTCTGGTTGCTTTGTGTACTGCAATGTTGAGAGCAAATCAAAGCACTAGCAACCAGTAGTCCTAGGCCTGATGGTGCCTACCCACATAGGATACAATCATGGTTTTAAGGGTTTTGTTTACTTGCTAGGTCATGTTGATTTGGGGATGACCAGCCGTTGTAAGTTTCTTCATTACACCCCACCTGGAACAAAGATTTTCCATCATCTCACAGATAGACTGTGGCCTTCTATCAGATACTATATATCGTGGAACACCCCAGCGGGTAAAGATGTCTTACCTTAAAATGATGCAAATCCTCCCTGCCTTTGCAATGGGCAAGGAAAACAGTTTCACCCATTTAAAGCAGTAATCTGCTATCTAGCAGCAGGACAGTCTTCTTGTTTTTGGACCTTGGGAATGGCCCCATCAAATCCATCCCCACCATTTACCACTGTGTATTGACACACTTGAGCCGGTTTTCCTGGTTGGACCTTTTGTACTGTTGACATATCCTACAGGTTTTAATATGGCCACAAAAATCCTTATGGATGATGGTCACCATGCAACCACCAAGATTCACATGGGGTCTTGGTTCTTCCCACATAATAATAATAATACATTGTATTTATATAGTAGGATGGGTGTTATGTACTTGCTGCTGCTGGTTCGAGTGAGGACTCTTGCAGCTGAGTTTTGAATAAGCTGGAGCTGTGATATAAGATTAGAAGGGGCACCTGCCAGCAGCGAGTTGCAATAATCGATGCGGGATGTGATAAAAGCAGGGACAAGTTTCTCAGCATTAGAAAAGCGAACACAGGATATGTTACGGAGGTGAAAGTAAGAAAGTTTCTTAATGTGATTTATGTGGGCGGAATAAGAAAGGAAGGAATCAAAAATGACACCAAGATTCTTTGCAGTAGAGGCAGGTCTGATGATATCACCACCAAGATTGACTAGGAAGGAGCTCATTTTATTAAGCTGCATTTTAGTCCCAGTTTGCAGGAGTTCAGTTTTGTTGCAATTTAATTTTAAATTTTAAGCCTATATTTGTGACCCTGATATCTTGATGGTATGAGACAGTAGAGAACTTCTTACTTCCCCACATAGCGAAAATGCCCAGGTCTTCCCCCAAACTCTTCCTTTTACAGGAAAGAAAGCCAAGCTTGTAATTTAAACTACAGTGGTACCTTGGTATACGTCTGCTTTGGAATAAGTCCAACTTGGTATACGTCCTGTTTGGACACGAAAAATTTTGCTTGGTATACAACCTTTGTTTGGAATACGACTCGCGTGCTAACCTTGTTTACCTCTCTCGAGACAAAGCCACGAGTGTTAGTGCGCCAGTTGCTAGCATTCAGTGAACAACCCGCGCTATAACTTTCTGTGAACTTTCACGTGTGTGATATAGCGGGTCCACAGCTCCTGTCAAAGTCCAGCTTTAAAATAAATAATTACCGCGCTCGCAGCTTGGTGAGGGGGTGTGGTGGTTATGTGGCTGAAGGTTGTCAGGGCGATTAGCGATGTGGGCGTTTCTCACCAAAGTGCACTTGTGAGGGACCGTCGCATTCATGATTGTTCCTGGGGCTGCTTATCTTGATAAACAGAAGCACGAGTCCGCTAGAAGGGGAGTAAAAAGAAAGAAGGCAGGGGGGGCGCCAGGTAAAAAGGCACCAGGCTTTTTCTTGTTTTTTTTTTTTTTTTTAAGAATGCTTCCTGCTCTATTTTAACTTTGTTGTTTTTAAGAATACTTTTTTCTATCGTTTTTAACCTCCACGTTTCACTTCTGATTTTATGGATTATTTATTGGAACTTTGGAGACTGCACTTTAATTTGAACACCTTGTTTTGTTAATTGTTTTAATAAAAGCACTTTGCACTTTTTCACCATCCCCTTGCTTTGTTGTTACCGATGAGGTTAGCAGCGAGGCACATTACCGACGGTGTAGGGTTCAAGGGCTCCCCGGCAGCAGATGGGAGTATACAGCAAACCTGCATCGTCACAACGTGATTTTGTGTTTTTTTCATGTAAATTTGAATTGATAGTTGAAAAGTATGAAGGTGGCATGCGTATCCGGGACATGGCTGTTGCATACCGTTTGCAACTGTGAAAAACAAAGATGTTATTAAAAAGTAAAGTGAGGTAAAATTTTCATTTATTTCATCTAATTGCTTTTGTATTTATGTATTTTAGTATTAAGCAGTGTTTAAATTATTTTGTACAACCCCAATAATATAATATGCCAATAGCAACAGGCTTTTTTTTTTTCATAGGAATGGATTAATCATTTTCCCGTTATTTCTTATAGGAAAAATTTGTTTGGTATAAGTCAAAGGGTCTGGAACGGATTAAGGACGTATACCGAGGTTCCACTGTATATGCTTAATTGTAAGTGTTGGTTTAACGTGGTTATAAATGCATTAGCCACAATATATTGAAAAATTTCATGTTTTTAAGAAATTGTGTGTTCATTGCACAACCAGAAGTGCTACTAAGTGCTTAAGTGCTTTATATTTTTATTTATTACTATTTTAAATTTATTTTATAAATTTCTTATAAAATCTAATATTTTGTTTAAAATATCTACAAGCAGAACATTTTTTAAAAATACTTTTCTGAAAACTTTATAGTGAGAAGTCAAGAAAAATGACACCTTGAATTGGCTACCTGGAAAGATTACAATATGCCTTGAAAGCTTGCATACTGCACACTGTAATCTTTCCAGGTAGCCAATTCAAGGTGTCATTTTTCTTGACTTCTCACTACTTCCATAATGGCTAACGTGGTACAACACCCTAGTACTACAGACATGAACATTTTATACAAACCTATTTTTCGTGAAAAGGTCTATTTCATGTACTTTTCAAGTATTTGATTTCAAATGAAAATAACAGATGTTGATTTTTTTTTTTTTTAACAATTCAACTAATTGATTAATCGACAAAATAACCAACAGGTTAATTGATTATCAAAGTAATTATCAGTTGCAGCCCTACTCATATGCAAAGTCCTGAATGGCCCGCTACACAACTTTGTGGATATTTAAGAAAGTATTTTGTAAGATTTTCTGTTAATGCTTTTTTTTTTTTGGTTATTGACTCCTTTTTATTTTCAATTATGGGCTTTCTTCTTCGTTTCCTTTCTTCTGAAAAAAAAGTACCATAGATTTTTGTGTGTCGACCTAGCCAGGGCCATCTTAACAGCATTACAGACCCCCGGGCAAGGCAGTGCACTGAAGCCCCTACCTACACAATCACTCAGGCCCTATGCAACTGCCCAGCGTGCCCACGACGCCCCTGGACCTAGCCAGCATGTCTGTGATTTGTTTTATGGTCCTGTCAAGCCTCAACCTCCTTGCCTGGTTGAACAAAATCAGTGCTCCAAATACAGAGAACCATAGTAGTGAATAAATAATGTACATTGTGATTAAAGGGGAACAGAAACAGTTTTCTATCTTTTAATATCAAAAAGTACACTTTCATCGGGGTATTGCAGTGAACCAGTGACATCACTGGTTTAGTGAGCTGGTGGAAGAACTCAATCTTTGTGTATTAAATTCTTTGAATCAATAATAAAAAAAAGAACAGAAAATTTTTCAAAAGCTCCCAAGTGAAAGAATAACTTTTGTTATTAAAAAAAGAAAACCTGCACTGTTCTCCTTTAAAAAGCAACCACCATGTTTGCCCATTTATTTAATAACTCCAGGCTGATCCTATTTACTAGTGCGACATGCTAGCAGAGAGGTGTACACTGTTCAATACAAAATTTCTAAAAGTTTTAAATCTGGAGTACTGCAGAGTATGCATGTACTAGTTGTAAAAAAAGGGGGGGTTTGGAAGTGACGTCACTCAGATCAGCCAGTTGACATTTTGTCGGCTTTCACAGACCACATTCTGGTACTCTTCAGTACACAGACCCTCACTGCATCACTGGAGATCTGCACCGCTCCTGGTAAAGCCTTTGAATGACCCTTCCTCACAGGTTGCCCCTGTTTCACATACTCCTATGGATTAAAGCTGCAACTGCGTCAGTTCCTGTTTTTTTTCACACAAACAACCTTGGTAGATATTGGCATTTCTTCTGGGTTCAAGTCAGATTTTAGACATTGTGGCTGTGTTTGTCTTGACCAAGTAACTTGCACTGAACACTGTGCTATTGCAGTGTCAGTAGTTTATGGTGTACATACAGTATAACCGTCTACTGTTCAACCCTCACAATGTCTTCCAGTGCCAACTCAATGCGGTGCCTTGCAGGTCTTTTTTGATCCAATTTCTGTGTATCCCTTTTTGCCTCAAATGTATTTTATATTGATTGACCATCTTAACCAATAACAGAGATGATCCGAACTTTTAGAGCAGATGACATTTAAGATGTTTTTATGGGTTTTGAATAAATAGAGCATCTCAAATCCAGCAGAAAACCCACTAAAGCCAATTGTGGGACATGGCATTTGTACAGCTGTACAAAAATGTCATTTGGAAAATTGTTTTCTTTTGGTAAAGTTTGGTTTAAGCTGAAAACATGACATAGGATGTCTTATTGGGTTGTGAACAAACAAACCACCCAAAATGCACTGGAAAGTCCAGTAAAATCAAAACCAACCCAAAAGATATGGCAAGGTACAAAATATGGTATTTTTTTGTGCTTTTCATTAATTGGGTTAAATATTGGAAATGTCCAAATGTTTAATCCTGAACAGATCAAATTTAAGGTGCTTTTACTGATTTCAAACACAAAATCAAGTAAATGGACTTGGTGAAGGTGAATACTGTATACTTATGAATGATGTTGATTTGGACTTATGGAATTTCCTTATGGACTGCTTTTTGTTTGTCTTATTCAAATATACAAAACATTACAAAGCATAGAAAACATCTTCTTAAGAAAATACTGTATGCAAAGTTATTTTCTTGCTGAACTACAAATTTCACGTATTTCAAAGCTCTATTTATTTGCACATAGCATTGTGACAGATATGACAAATTCACTGTAAACCCTTTGTTAACATTTTTTGTTCAGAGACATCATATCATGCAGCCCAGCTAGCAGACAATGTATAAAAGGAAACCTGAGCTTGTGCTCTGTAGCTTTGAGTGTAGCTATCAAAATGCAGGTCACTCAGTTTAGATAGTCACATACCAACTCTAAAATGGCAGTTTAAGTTAGCCTAATATTTTCTATTATATAGTATATGTAATATTTTATAGGTAGAACCTCAAACTCCAGACTGGAAAGCTTCCAGAGAAAATGTAATTAAATAAAATAAACTTAAAGGGATGCTGACAAGTTTTTAGGCACAGAAAATGTTCAGACAACCATTACACAAGAATTTACACGTTCTGAGAAATTAAATAAAACATTCTGATGTCATGCAATAGACAACATATACAAGTGCATTTTACAGTAAACACACTTAAAAAACAGTTTACTTCAGTTTAACTAAAGTAAAAATGAAATAAAGAATTTTAAATAAACACGCTGCCACTGCCAAATAATTACTTGGTCCTAAACAAACATTCATTATAGTTCTTAAAATAAAGAAAGCAGAAAACAGTTCACTAAGATACCATTTACTTGACAATCAAGCAGATTCTAGTGATGCTCCAACAGAAGCTCATTGCACTACACATGACACTTCAAAAATGGAAGCTTAGTGTTATTACTGAGGCTGACAGGAGCCCTTCATAAATCTTCATTGCTTCCAATCCATCATTCCAAGTGACCAGCCCCTAAATGCTTTCTTTATTCAGGAAAGTGAAATTTATAGCTGCAATTAAAAGCTGAGTGACCTCTCTATAAATGTACTCACCAAAGGGTCGTATTCCCACAGTTGATTCCCTTTTAGATGATGGCACTTGAGCATCATGACAGGCCCATTGAGTTTGGAAACATCTAAGCACAAGTCATCAGTGCGGATTTCTTTGTTGGCAGTATAAGAGAAAACCTACAGAGGGCACCAAAGCAGAAAAAATCTGAAAGATGATCATCATAACGCAGGCAAACTACAGCACTCAGCACATCGGTGCCCACTTTGTGCAAGGTCACCGAGACTCTTTCTGTGATCAAAATGCCACCAAAGGGATTTTTAAAATGTCTTCTAGGCACAAGCCAAAATCTATACGAGGGGAAAAAAAAAAATAAAGATCCTTACAGAAGATAAATGACACAATCAGGTAGCATTTTTCAGTGTAGATGGTATACTTCTTGAATCTCTGGCATAACTATGCTTTTTATTTTTTAAAATTTACTTTGATATTAAAAAAATAAAAATACATAAACAAAGCATATAATATGACAAGCCTTATGCCAAGTAGAATCACCTGTACTCATAAAGACAAATGAGAGATGTGCCAACATTCAATGCTGAGCTGGGTACACAGCAGAGAGACATTCAAAGATCATCATGGTGTGCCACAGAAGGGGCAATTCCTGTGCCAGGCCTTTGAAAGCTGCCTTTATGCCACACACACATTCCCATGAAGTGCTGGAGTCCCACATGTTATAGTAATATCAGCAGACCAACAGGTGTCTAATTTTTAAAAAATAACACGGCTATTGGGCCCTGATGGGAATATTAATTTTGAATGTAGTCTGTGACCCCTGAATGTATTCCAGGAGTGAGTGTGGTGCCATAGTAGGAGTAGTGACTAATCCATACCATCAGATTAAAAATGGAATATGATTACTGGTCGATTAATATAATAAAATAAAGAGCTTGCTTTTAAAAGCAAAAAGATAATAAACATGCTAAAATGGTAGAAAATAATTACCTACTTCAGGAAAGGGTACAAAAATAAAACATAATCCTATGCTTTAATCCAAAAAACAAAAACATTTCACGGTAAGCAATAAATAAGAAAAAGAAATAGTAAAAATATCAGACTACTATATCAGCATTAAAAAATACTCCTGAATTGTAGCAAAATAAATAATCAGTATGCAGTGGTGCTCAAAAGTCACTGAACCCTTCACAATTTTCCATATTCCTGTATAAATATGACTTAAAACATATCAGATATGGAAAACCCAGCTAAACACGTGAGACAAAAATATCATACCTGGTCATTTATTTATTGAGGATAACCACTAAGTATTACATATCTGAGAGTGGCAAAAGTATGTGAACCTTTGCTCTTAGTATTTGGTGTGACCCCCTTTTGCAGCAATCACTACAGCCAAACGTTTCCAGATAGGTCATCATCAGTCCTGCATGTCAGCTTGGAGGAACTGTAGCCCTTTCCTCCATATAGAATTGCCTCAACTCAGGAATGTTCTTCCACAACATTTCTATTGGGTTAAGGTCAGGACTTTGACTTGGCCATAACAAAGCATTTACTTTATTCTTTGGTAGAATGACTTGTGTGCTTGGGATTGTTGCCTTGCTGCATAACCCAGTTTCTCTTGAGATGTAGTCCACACACAGATGCCCTGACTTTTTCCTTTAGAATTCACCAGTATAATTCAGAATTCATTTTCTAATCCACAATGGAAAGCTGTCCAGGTCCACAGGCAGCTAAACAGGCCCAACGTATGATATTACCGCCACCATGTTTCACAGATGGGATGAGGTTTTCATGCTTGAATGCAGTGTTCTTCTTTTGCTAAACATAACACTTTTCATTTGATGGAAAAAAGTTCTGTTTTGGACTATTATTTTCATTAAACAAAACATTACTCCAATAGCTTTCAGGCTTGAACACAGGCTCTTCGGCAAACTTTAGATGGCAAGCAATGTTTTATTTGGAATGCAGAGGCTTTCTCAATGCAACCCTGCCATACACACCACTGTTGTTTAGTGTTCTCCTGGTGGTGGATTCATTGACATTAACCAATGCGAGAGGGGCTTTATGTTGCTTAGGGGTTACCGTTGGTTCTTTTGTCACCTCGCAGACAACAACGCATCTTGCCCTTAAGAGTGATCCTTGTTGCCTGACCACTCCTGGGAAGAGTAACAATACCTCCATTTGTACATAGTCTATCTGACTGTGGATTGGTGCTGTCCATACTCTGTAGAGATGGTGTGTAGCCTTTCTAAGCATGATGAGAATCAACAATTCTTTTTTTATATCCTCTGAAATGTTCTTTGTCCATGGCATGACAAACGTGTTTGAAGATGAAGCCCTTGATAGAACTCTGTTCTTTAATATAAACAGGGTGTCCACTCACACATGATTGTCATGACATTGATTGACAACACCTGACTGTAATCTCAGCTTCAGATTGCCTGCTAGGTTCACATATTTTTGTCACTCACAAATACGTAATACTGGGTGATTTTCCTCAATAAATAAATGACCAAGTATAATACTTTTGTCTCACTTGTTTAACTGGGTTCTCCATATGTACTTTTAGGACTTGTGTGAAAATCTGATGACATTTTAAGTCATTTATGCAGGAATATGGAAAATTCAGAAGGGTTCGCTGACTTTCAAGCACCACTGTATGAAGGCTGACATACTGGCAGAAGCATCAGTAACAACCAACATGGTGCCCATACTTGTAACTGATCACTCATGTTTTCATTCAGCTTTTATTCTGTAGCTGATGAAGCTCTTCAGAAGGGTGACAGTAACACAGGACGAGGTCTGCACAATAGGATGGATGTGACATCTTTTCAAAACAGCAGTACAGTAATCCCTCCTCGATCGTGGGGGTTGCGTTCCAGAACCCCCCGCGATAGACGAAAATCCGCGAAGTAGAAACCATATGTTTGTATGGTTATTTTTATATATTTTAAGCCCTTATAAACTCTCCAACACTGTTAACATTATTAGAGCCCTCTAGAAATGAAATAACACCCTTTAGTCAAAAGTTTAAACTGTCCTCTATGACAAGACAGAGATGACAGTTCTTTCTCACAATTAAAAGAATGCAAATTGATCTTCTTCTCTTCAGGAGCAGAGAATTTCAGAGGGAGAGAGAGAGAGAGCACTCGCAAAGAAAAGCAAACAATCAAAAAATCAATACTTGTGCTTTTGTGCTTTTAAATATGCCGAGCACCGCAATAAAGCAGCATTTTTGTAGAGGAGCGTCAGTATCTTTTAAGCAAACAGCACCTCTGCTCACACCCCCTCCGTCAGGCGCAGAGAATGTCAGAGAGGGTTAGAGAGAGGCACAGAAAAGCAAACAATCAAGCTCCGCGCGGGATGCATATCTTATAGCATTGAGGAGTTTTAGTTAATATGTAATACATGCTCTGATTGGGTAGCTTCTAAGCCATCCGCCAATAGCGTCCCTTGTATGAAATCAACAGGGCAAACAAACTGAGGAAGCGTGTAGCATAAATTAAAAGATCCACTGTCTGCAGAAATCCGCGAACCAGCGAAAAATCTGTGATATATATTTAGATATGCTTACATTTAAAATCCGCGATAGAGTGAAACCGCGAAAGTCAAAGCGCGATATAGCGAGGGATTACTGTATTACATAACCCATACAGAGTGTGTGGGGCATTATTGTGAAGCAGAAGGGCATGGTGGTCAGCTTTCCTTGTCTGCCACAAACATTAAAGCAAATCACCAAAACACTGATGAGTGTGGGGGTCTTATGAGGCAAGTAATCAATATGGGCTACTCCATAAAAACAACCATGCACATGACCCTTGCTGGCATTAGCTAGGACCTAGAATTTCTTTTAATGCTAAAGACTTACAATGCTGTCTTGATGATTGCATGGACTGCTATATCCAAGTCTCAATACAGATGATGACGACATACTTTTCATACAATATGATATAACAATGATAATAACAAAGGGCTAATTACTGTGGCCGTTTTTGGCAATTTCTGGAACATTACAACCCTATTGTTTTCCTATGGCTCACAATCATAAGTACAAATCACCTTAACTCGGTTGGCCGTGTATCAGAACATGACTGAATTTTAGCAGACAGCAGCTAGTCTTTGACCACTTACAAACACTTACGTCCCACCCAGAGCTTGGATTTGTTCACTTCTTGCATTTAGCTGCTTTTTGTTTCGGTTATTTTCCTAGGGACACAGTGAAAAGGTCTATTTTATGATTAAAGTGGAAATTTTGGCTTTAATATCGAAATGTCCACCCTGTATTTTATTTTGTCATTAAAGTAGACCATTGTAAACTTCATCTTAAAACCGACCCAGTTGTTAACTGCTATGTAGTTCTGAGTTAATAGCGATAGCAATTGCCACACAGAACATGTTAAATTTATGATATTCCAGCTCTCTGCACACTTAGAATCCTTAGATTTCATTTCATGATGTAATGCATTAAAATATGTATATTACATTTTACAGATAAATCATTAACTTCATTTAAATAATGAATACTGTTAATAATTATACATGAGAGGGCGGCACTGTGGTGGAGCAGTATGGAGTCACATCCCTTTTGTTCCCTGCCTGGAGTTTGCATGTTTTCCTGGGTGGTTTCAACAGTGGGCTCCGGTTTTCTTCCAGAGACATGCAGATTTGATGATACTAAAATGACGCTAGTGTGTATGTGCTTGTATTCACCTTTGGATGAGCTGATGCCCCGGCCTGGGATTGTTTCTGCCTCACACCTGATGCATGCTGGAATGGGTGCTTCCCTGCATTGATGGGGGAAATCATATAACATCCATCCTTTTCAGAGATATTGTGGCAAGATGTTTCAGGCAATTCACAAGACGGCAAAGCGAACGTTTTCTTACTGTAATGATATCTTGTACTGCCACCTGGTGGAATCTTCCAGATTTATGTAAAACTAGCAAAATACCCGCGCTTCGCAGCGGCAAAGTACTGCCTTAAAATTTTTATTAAGAAGAAAATTGAACTGAGGGAAAATATACCAATAATTATTTGTTAAGGATCTCTTTGTATACCACATTGTGAGTTCGGCCCTCCGGTTGTAATATGACCAAGCTGTGCGCTGAGCTTACTCTTGAGCATGCAACGTACAGTTGGCCATGTGAACAGTAATCTTGTCTCAAATCTCACAGCTTGGATTGCTGCTGTCATAATCGGTTTGAGTTTCATGGTTTGTTTCAATTATGACAGTATTTGCAGGACTTGTGTTGAAGAGACATTCGGCATCTGTCAAGCATTGTAAGCATACAACCAGTTTCATCGATAAAATCACATCCAGCTTTTGAGAGTTTAAACATTCATAAACATCAAAGTGTCCACTACTGAAATCGTCACCTGTCAATCTAAGATGTTTAAGAGGCATTGGCGGTTGTCAAAAGGTGTAAAATATTTGGCCATTTCGGTACACTTGAAAGCGACAACCGAACAATTCAGCGGCAGCCATCAACTTACATGCAGAACCATAGGTGAAGGGCTTAAGCATTTCACTCTTATAGTGCTCCTGTGTAGTATAATTATCTCCTGTACCATCATCAGTCCACACCTTGAACCTGTCCCAGTCATTCAATACATAAGACACGATGTTTCTCCGGATATCAAGAGTGAGCCTGATATGGCCGTGCAATATGTAACAAAGAGAATGGAAAAGATAGGTGCCATCTCCGGGCATGGAAACCACTCGGTAAGTGACAGTTCTTTGATCGATGGTGATCACCTCGATAGACATGTTAATGGGGAATGCGGTTGGAATGATAAAGGAAATGGGTACCTGAACAATGTAAAGTAAGTCTAAAATACCTACACAATAACTATAATCGTAATAAATGAACAATAAAACAGCGGAGAAGCCGTGGATTAAATAAAAAGGCTGTAGTTATCAGCAGGGAGACATGAATCTCATGGCGAAGCAAGGAAGGGAATGTAGAGACTGGAGTGACGGACGGCCTTATATAGGCAGGCAGCCAACAACGTGGGAGGCGTTGGGATGGGGGACCCAACGCCGCCTCACACGGTGACCGAGCTGCAGGTTATGGACATATATATGTACGTAAGTAGGATTCAGTTAGCGTTGGGAACCTGCGTACCAAATTTCTTGAAGATGGGCCCATAAGTAACAAAGACTGTTAAAAAGTTCAATATGGCGGCCGACAGTGACATCATACCACCGAAATAAGTAGCAAATTTCAGTCGTCTACCTACACGGTAGTTTGGAGAATTAGTGACGTTGGAAAGTTTAATATGGCGGCTGATAGCGGCGTCATACCACCGAAATAAGTACGTACATTGGTTTTGGTTAGCGCAGGGAAGCCACCTACCAAATTTCGTGAAGATGAGGCTATAAATAAGAAAGTTCAACATGGCGGACGTTGTCGACCGTTATGTGTAGAATTTCGAAATGAAACCTGCTTAACTTTTGTAAGTAAACTGTAAGCGTTAAGCATCTCAAAAATGGTGGCAGTTTTTACCAGGTTAATTTTATAGTTGGTTGTCTTTATTTGGGCATTTGTGAAAGTTAGAGGAGTACATTCAGTGGTCTAGTAAGAGCAAACTGAGCACATTATCCTGAGATCATCATCCCTACCATGAAACGTTAAAATTGGTTTTAGAATATGGAATGGAAATTGTTCTGTGGAAAGACATTCAAGACTTTTGAAGACTGAAGGCTTGAAGCAAAGTACAAATAAATCCTGAAACATGGAAGAAAATACATCTTCTGTGAGGATAATAATTTAAAAACTACTGCAGAGTTCAAATACAGAAAGCTGGACAGAAAATTGGATGACAAACATGCATCTACCAGAAACTGTTATGTGAACGCAGTCTCAGAATTACAGTGAGGAGGAATAGGGCAGGAGAAGCAAAATCATAGTCAAAAAAGCAGGCAGCATTTTTAAGCGTAAAGATAATCTTGAAGGCCCAATCGTGATTCTAAAATGAGAATACATGTCTGGGGACAACCCATTAAAAATTGTGTAGTGAACAGCGGTGCAAACCTGCACTACAAAGGCTACATACACAAGGCTTCTTCGTAAAACTCCAGCCCCAGATCCCCCAGTCTGTGTGTTTTAAACTGCCACAGGGGTGTTAGGGAGAGGGCAGAAAAAGGGCAACAAAAGACTCAATGCTGAGAGAAAGCAAAAAGCTAAAATTGCTGTTATTTATTCAGGAGCCCAGTAGCACAAAGTAACTGAGGCTTAATAATTAAGTAATGAGCTCTGACAGTGGAGACAGGCAGACACACAGATGTATATCATCACAGCTACTGGGCTCTGTCTGCTATAATATCTTACTGCCATTTTGACTATTGCTTCACAATATGACATAACAACAGCAGACTGAGTTTACATAAACATAGTGGTCAATGGATAGACAATGTGTTAAAATGCTGCAACTATTTTGTCATGACATGTTTGCATTTCCAATTAGACTGTAATGTTACATTTCTTTAGGTATTTGTTTAGATGTGTAATCAGAAGGTTCATCTGTGCATCAACTGGCATTGTTGGGCAGATTTGTTGATCTGGGCTTTTTGAGTACCGAAATCCGCATTTTCTGTGACTCTTCATTATTAGGTCTCTTAACGCTAGTCCTTTTGATGGAGTGTGACACACCATTTACTTAAAATGCATATTTTGCCGTTCATATTTTCATAAAAGGTGCCACCATTTCTTTCAAACTTACGTTTACTCCCACACTATTGTGGACAACATATCATTCATGTTTGCCATTTGTGCATCGACGCCATTTATGCCAATATATAATCTGATGCTAAAGAAAGGCTTCTCCCTTGCAGCAGGTCATGTTTATTTTTAAAACATGCAATGTGCTCTTTGCATACGCGATACACGTTTATATGACTAATAGGGTTTTTGAAAGAGACTTTTCTGACTTTAGAAGATTCACTGTAATCAGAACATTGCTCTTTGTTGGATCAGGTTAACAAAAGCACATCTAATCTTTGCAGTTCAAAATCAGCACCCCTGCTTCAAGCGTCACCTTCATGAGGCATTGGATTGGTTTAGAAATGTGACGCTCAGTAAGCCGTCTAATTGTTCCCACACAGTTTTAAGCAAAATTCACTCACGGTTGTCTCAAGACTTAAATATTATACATCTGGCTTCAACAAGACTAGCGTAAAGACAAAAAGATTGACAGGCCAAAACTAAAGAAAGCAAGATTCAGAGCTGATGGCACAAAGGATCTCAAAACCTGACACTAGAGTCACCATAAAAGAAATCTAACTAATGCTAAGTTCTTGATACATTCAAACTGTATATCGACCAGAGGATGGCGAGAGAAATCCAGCAGCACCACCATACTGTATTTATTTTGTATCCTGTGACGTGTCTAGCATGACTAAGTTGGTCATGTGACACTCTTTGGACACCGTGTAAATACTCAAAACAAGAACTTTAAATAAAAACTTTAAATTCAAGTTGAAAGAAAAGACAAATCATACAAAAGTAACTAAAAATTATATTTATAAAAAGCCCAAATAATACGGAAATTGATTTAAAGAATGGATCCTCAAAAAGTTTGATCAATATTAGTAAAACACACAAAGATGGTATGAAATATTTCCTACTTGGCTGGTAATGTTTTGAGTGTGAATGTTGGTTTAACAAAAAGAAAAAAAAGAAAAAAGGTTTGAAACAAATCAATCCCCACCCTGAGAAAGAGAGCTGGGCCAGCAGTGTAAAACTTTATGCTTGTAAAGACAAATGAATAGATAAAATAATAAATGAATAAAGATAAACGGAGTAAAAGAGGGGTAAGAACCTGCTTGGCTTGACATATTTTAATAATTTCCTCCCTCCGTGTAGTGTGATAAGCTTGTCTGGAAATTTGACTTGTGCAGTTTTGTGCGCCGGGCTCCTGTGCGCCTCTCCCACCTCCATTAACTTAATAAATGGGATTGCTCAGGGTCCGTTCTTGGCATCTTGCTACTAGGTGAGAGTCTCCTATGGCACACAAATTCACTGCTACACTTTACACTTTTCTCTCAGAGATTGTTATTTATTTATTTGTTTTTTTAACAACACACACAGTTAATTCTCAGAGAACCGAGTGCTTAGTTTCGGGTTTTGTGTTTTTTATTTTTGCCTGAACTTTCAGCCCTTGTTATGTTCTCCTGTTCCAATAGTGTGAGGATTATGCCATTCTCCATCGGCAATCCTGCAAAGACTATTCTTACATTTTCAAGCAGCAAAAAAAGTGTTGCATGGCTCCAACTAAATTTAGAAGGCCCTGAAGACCCCATGGAGGATGCTTTAATGTTACAGGGTCACAATCACTGTGCAAGTTTCTTTCAGAATGATGTCTTACAGAAATGGAAAGCTTCATACAAGCAGCAAAGGGTTAATTTGCCGTAATAAAAGCAAAAAAGTTAAACATGCAGGGCACAAAAAGACAAATTAGGATCAACTTATTCATTCATCCGAGAGTGTAACAAGCATTACTATCCCAGTTTCTAAGAAATGAAGTACAAATGGTGTATTCGGCCACAGAATGGGTGACTCCAAAACATCAGAACTAGGGACTTGTGTTCTTTAAACTGAATGCACTGTGAACATCACAAAACAGACCATCATAACTTGCTAAAGAGAACACCATCATAAAGCTATCACTTCAGGCAGATTATTTAATTTTGCCAATAATTAGTAATTATATTTAATGCCCTTGAAGCTGCAGTTTTAGCAACTACATTCCATACCCTCGACATCATATAATTATGAGGACCACAGACTTTCCAGCGTGATCCCTTTAAAAAAATACCACACGATAAAAAGTAACTTGTTTTTGTTGTATTTGAAACTCATTCTCAGAATTCATCAGAGCTGCATAAAAGAAACATTATATTTGTTCATCTTCAAAAGGGACACTGTCATTCTTCTGCTGGTGCACACTGCTCTGTTCTTGAACAAAAGCTGCCTGTGCTGTGTGTGCCCATTGATTTTGCTGCCAAATACTGCATGGCTTCAGTTCACTCTTGTTAAAAACACCACCTGCAAGGAAACGTCTGCTTGTCTTTCAGTCCATGAATTTCAGCAAAAAAGGATCTTAACGTCACAGTGAAAACATTAGACAGTGATAGCAAAGACAAACGCCAAATGGGTTTCTTAGTGATGAGCCACTATACAAAAAGACGATGATTTAAGTTCAGCTTCAGAAACTCCACAAGTCTTTAATAAGTTTACCCTTGTAATTCTTCTAAAAAGTTATACCTGACTCATGATTCCATAAACAGTAACTCCATTAAAGCATTTCCTTTCTTCTATTTACTATGATAAATTCTGAACAATCCCAACAATCAGAAGGGCATTAACATATGGCTAAAGAGGCAACTGAAGTTTTTTGGTGAAGAAGAAAGGAAAGTGTGGACTGGCTCAAATAAGCTACAATATAACTTACATATTAATAACCGACAGAAAACCCCTTGAAATGCCTGAACTTTGCTTTTTATAAACAGTTCTGTATTTAAAGCATTATAAAATATCGGCAGATTGACTGCTGCCTTAAAAAAATCATTTCCAAATAAATGGATGATAAATGCTCTACTCAGCAAGTAAACAACATAAAATGGCAATCTTTGAATGACATTAAGTTGGAAATCGTCCTCGGCCAAAACCAAAAAAATGAGAGAGGAGGGAACCGAATGGGAAGGACTAAAGATACTGGGCAAATGTTCCACTCTTTAAACCTTTGGCATAACTTTTCTATTAATCCTTTGCCAACACAATAACATGTTACCTAATAAGGTTAAAAAAGAAAAAGGCTTGGCAGTGCTTACCTGATTGCCACCCATGCCATGGCAGTTAAATATTCCAACTTTCTCATTTTCTTTCCTGGCCATATTATCCAAGCACTGGTTTGTTTCGACATTTCTTATCTGAAATGTGGTAAAAAGAAGAAAATGTACTATCAATAAAAAGACAAAAGAAAAGGCTCCTAAATTATTATTAATCATGCCTATAAGGACATCAAACTATTAATACTACAACTGCTAAAATTAATGTATTTAAGAATAGTCAACACCCAAATAACTACATCCACAGTTTTGAAGAGTTGTCAACTGCACATATTATAAGTAACTTTAAAAGGAGGCATTTTTCTTGACCAAACATTAAAAACAATAACATGTAATACAATATGATGCATTTAGGTGACATTGCTGTTAGTTAGTATGTCATATTACCCTACTTTATCTCATCTTATTTTTGGATCACAGATCTTCTTCTGAAGCAGCACTTTATATACAAAATTGTGGAAAGCCAAAGAGTGTAAATTAAAGGATTTTGTAAAATGACCCAAAACCTTAAAGCACGTAGAGAAATTCTAGATTGTGTGGTCCAAAATGGTTCATAATAAATCCTACACTTAGCCCCATGAACAGCTCCATGCCTACATGAATGCTGAAGGGAGAAATTTCAACAACATAATCCATTCAGGATTTTATGAATCATAGTGTCACATACAATGGAGAAGAACTGGCATTATCTACAAACCAAACCTCCCAAAAATGCACTAATGATTAATTTTTTTCAGTAACTACTTTAAATCATGCAAAGCAACACATCTGGCAAATCTTAACTTATGTTCAAGAAACTTTTAATCAAATGTAAGGGGGGAAAATTTTGATATAGTTAGTACGTGACCAAACAATGCAAACTAAAAATGCTACTTGGTTTAATAATCTGAAAACATGGAAATATAAGAGAAAAAAAAACCTTGTTATTCTTTCATAAAAGTATTAGATATAAGACACAGAGCACCCACCATATTTCCTTATCCTATTTTTTAAAAGAGATTCCACCAGACATGAACAAGGTAACAAGGAGCAGTGAGTGGGACTGAAATTCATGCAGGGTCTCACTGTTATTTAATTACATACAGTGGGTATAGAAAAGAATACCCCCCCCCCCCAAAAAATATTCCCATTTTTTTGCATTGCAGCCTTAAATGAAAACACACAAACCAATATTTTTTTCCAGCTTTACTTACTCAGTGCAACCTATAACATCCAAGTGAAAGATATCAGAGCTACAGTTCAGAAGAATTTAAAAAAATCAAAAACAGGAAATACTGAGATGAATTAAGGATGACCTCCCTCCTAAACTCAATCAGGTGTAAGTGCCCACCATTTCCATTGCAGACCATGGTTACTGGCTTCCTTTCACCTGTGATCAGATGTAATCAGTGTGATTGGTGAAGCAGTTCCTGGACCATTCATTCCCTTGCTTGGTAGTGCAACTGACAGCAAACAACTGAGTATGAGTGGCAAGCCACTTTCAAAAGATGTCAGGGATAGAGTTGTGAACAGACATGAGGCTTTATCAATCCCAAGCAGCACAGTAAAGTCCATCATAAAGAAGTGGCAAGTGTTTGGTACTACTAAGAACCTCCCTGTATCCGGCCGTCCCTCCAAACTGGATGGAAGAGCAAGGAGGAAACTGGTAAGAGAGGCTACCAAGAGGTCAATGTCCACTTTGAAGGAGGTACAGGATTTTATGGCAAAGAGTGGTCATTGTGTACATGTGACAACAATTTCACGAGCACTCCACTATTGTGGCTTGTTCGGGAGGGTCGCAAGGAAAAATCCATTTCTCAAGAAAGGCCACATTAAGGCTCGTTTGAGCTTTGCCACAATGCACCTTGAAGATTCTGATGCCAAGTGGAAAAAGGTCTTTTTGTCAAATGAGACCAAAATCAATCTATTTGGCCTCAATACCAAATGCAGCTCACCATCCACAACACACCATACCTACAGTAAAGCATGGAGGTGGCAGCATCCTGTTGTGGGGGCGTTTCTCTGCCGCAGGGCCTGCGGCTCTTATTAGGGTAGAAGGAAAAATGGATGGGGCAAAATAACGTCAAATCCTTGAGGAAAACCTGTTACCCTCTGCCAGAAAGTTGAAGATGGGCAGAATGTTCACCTTGTAACACGACAACGACCCGAAGCACACAGCAAGATTGACTACACAGTGGCAGAAGGAGAAAAAAGTGAATGTCCTCGTGTGGCCCAGTCAGAGCCCAGACCTAAATCCCTCTGAAAATCTGTGGAAAGATTCGAAGATAGCAGTCCACCAACGCTCACCATTCAATCTGACCGAACTTGAACAGTTCTGTAAAGAAGAGTGGGGGGCAAATGTTACACAATCTAGATGTGCAAAGCTGATAGAGAAGTATCCCAACAGACTCAAGGCTGCCAATAAAGCAAAAGGTGGTTCAACAAAATACTGACATGTGGGGGTGATCCTTTATTAATCTCAGTAGGTCTTGTTTTTGATTTTTTTATACTTTTTCTGAACTGTAGCTGTGATATCTTTCACTTGGATGTTATAGGTTACATTGAGTAAGTAAAGCTAGGAAGAAATATTTTTTGTGTGTGTTTTCATTTAAGGCTGTAAAGCAAAAAAAAAGGGAATATTTTGAAGGGGGGATTCTTTTCTATACCCACTGTATCTTCTTTCAGGAAGTAAATGTTAATACACATGAGGAAGAATCATAGAGGGAATGTCCATATTGAATAAATAAACTGCCTTAGACATGCACATGGTGTGTAATACAAGTCATGCACACTATAGTAAGTGTACACCACTACTTCTCTCCTATTGCCATTTGTTTGAAGATGTGTAAAGTGATTCCATTGCACTTGGTGGATATAGTTGACTTACCTCTCCCAAAGAATAATAATGACGTGGAATCTGAGAGTCAGGATACACATTCTCAAGGTACCAAGAGAATGGCTTGCACTGCAATTTCTGTCTTAACACTGTTCTTGTTGAAATATCTCCATAGTCCACTTTGGTTACACCTGTGAAAATCAATGATTCGGGTAAAATAATATTTTAAAACCCATGGGTGTCCCTTTAGGTAACAACATGCAGAGTAACAGTGTAGAACATAGCAGGATTGTGACAGGTGTGTAGCGGTGCTACCTGGAAAGGAGGGCAATTCCCAACAGCCAGAGGATCACTGCATCACTATGTAACTTTGGCTAATACTGCTAGGGCTGCTGGGAGAAAGACGACAGGGAGCTAAATTTAAAAGGGAGCTGTAAGGAGCCAAGAGGATCGCGACTGTCTTGTACATCTTTCTTAACCAGCTTCCACTGGTGCAGTAAAACTTCTCATTTAGATCATAAATACCCATACCTGGATGGATTAGCTTTTC
Source organism: Polypterus senegalus (assembly GCF_016835505.1). Taxonomy (NCBI): domain Eukaryota; kingdom Metazoa; phylum Chordata; class Cladistia; order Polypteriformes; family Polypteridae; genus Polypterus; species Polypterus senegalus. Next base: position 111,939,400 of record NC_053168.1, read on the forward strand.
CCTGGGTATGTGTTCTGCATCCTGCATTTGTTAATTCAAGTGGTATTGTCTATTTTGCAAAACACTGTTGTCTTCAGAGCATGATCCACACAGTTTCAAATCATCATCAACAAACACACCACAGTAGGACAATCTTTACATATTCCTCAACAGGCTTTTCACAGGAGACATTCATTCTACCTCTTCAACTGATACTGGTCTGTTTTTTGGGCTGTATATGTGTTTACCATTAATTGTTTTGTGTATTTTTTCCTGTGGGTGTATTTGTACAGTATCTGTGTTTAGTTAATGTAGTTATCGCTGGTGAGATTCTTTTGGGTGGGTTTCTACATGCACACTATTTGTTTAATTATTTTTCAATTCATCCTATAGTTAATACATTCTTCCTCATTTATTTGTTTCCCTACTGTGGTTTGAGTCTCTGTTTGTGCTAGTTGAGTCAAAGTTAGGAGCACTCCTGGGATCTCCTGAATAATATCAAGAAAAGAATCTGAGCACCTTATGGCTGCTACACGCTAGTTTAGTTTAGTGTTCCAAATTGAATAAACTTTAATGAAAGCCAGAGTTTAAATCAGCACCTGAAAACACTGTCTGTTAATTTCATTCTTCATCTCAAGTGAAAAGGAAAAACAAGAATCCTTTACAGAGAGAGTAAGGGGTCAGAAGCAGACTTTTATGTAAAGTATGTCAGAGTCATTAATAAAAAGTGGAGAAGACACTTGCAGCAAAAAACTACCACTTTGACCAGCAGCTAAATCAGCAGGCTCATTTCCAAATTGCAGACAGGTCAAAAGTCATCTGAAGCAGACTGGGCTGCTGATGGACGTGTCTCATTGGACTAAAGCTGAAGAATCAATACAGGTTAAAGAAAATAACCTTTAGCTTTAGTTATTTTCAAACAAATAAACTGTAGATGAGATCTTACTTGGGTCTTGGTGCTGTTCTTAGTCCCTGTCACTTACTGTATATATCAGTATGTCTAATGATTTAACTGTTTTAGTTCTTCTTAGTAAAACAGGAAAAAAATACTCATTAACATCACATTCTGTTGACAAAATGTAAGCAGACCTGAAAGCAGATTAAGTAATGAATGATGTTTTCTGCATAATAATCTGTATTATTTAAGATGGATGCAAAGGACAGAAATGCCCTCCTCTGCCAACCTCCTTATTTCAAGTGACTGCTGAAACTTTGTCTATAAATCCCCAACTGCTGCTTCTCTCCTGAACATCATTACTGGATTCTTCAGGGTCACATAGATGCCTTATCATCACTAAGCTTCCAGAAGTAACTAATTTCATCATTTATAATATAAAAGTTCAATATTGGCAACCTCATACTTGAAGCAAAAGAACAACTAACTAAAGGTGCTTTTACAATAAACTGGGCAAATAACTTTTTAGCCAATGTGCTAACAGAGTTCAGCTGATTAGTTTCACAGTGCATCATATTAAGTTATAAAAACACATTTATGATGCAACAGCTGGGGTCAGCATATTTGAGATGAGTTAGATGTTGAGCTACCAGACACTATTGTTTAATAAACTGCTAAATAAGCCATAGGATAAATTGGAAAAAAATGCTTCTCCATTTGTGCAAGTTAACTATTCCTGCTATACTTGACAAAATCTAGAGCACACAAAATGAGGGAGCACACACCATTTTCATGTCTTGTAGTCAAAATATGCAGTTTCCCTTGATATGCACTCACTTTGCTTTCTGCGTTGTCACCTGAGGTCAACACATATTCTTTAAGATGGCGGGTTGACTCTCTTCTAGCTTTGGTAGGTGCCTTCACACTATGCAGTTACGTTCCATGTTGGAGTGTTGCTCTTTCTAGGGCTTCAGATGTTCACTGTCACTAACTTTGCATAAATGTGACTGACAAGAACTGTAGCTAATGTGGATTTGCATATGATGCAACTGCAAATGTTATTTTTAGGTGTTCCCAAATAAATACTTCATCCAATTGTCTCCAACAATCCTCATCACAGAGCATAGTTGTATGAAATTATCTATACCTCATAAAGTCAAGCTAGATCTCTAAACAAAAATGTAGCAGAGTATAATGTGATGCAAGGAGAAAGGAAAAGAGAAGCAAGGCAGGGATACTTTCTTGTCCTCTCAGATTTTATTTTAATTAAAAACAATGGCAGCGAGTTAATACAAAGTTCACCGGTAAAGGAGACCAGAAATATTTTAACCTGTAATAAATGTGTAGAAAGTTCACTAATGTGCAGTACAATACATTAAAATAGTACTTCATCCAAAAATGACTTTTTTTGTTACTTGCTCCATGTGGTTTGTCGTGATGGTAGAAGAAAAAAGGTTAGATAGACTGGCCATCTATAGAGATAAGTGCTGGCTACAGCAAACAACATAAAAATGTCCATGAAAAAATACAACATTACTTCTGTTTCATAATCCACATATAGAGTCATTAAGTTGTATGCTCACAGCAGGCAAAATATATGCTTCTTTTGCTAAAATATTGTTAAATAAATATTTCCAGAAATCCAGAGCTGTACACTCAGAGGAAACAAGTTCACACAGGATCAAACTTTTGAATTAAAGTCACTTCTGTATCCTTCACTCAATGGTTAATTTAAGTGTGTTTCCTCTGCGTGCACTTAATGTAACATGAGATGTTTTCATGTACATTGTCTGCAGAGGTCCATCATTAGTCTCCACAGATGCCCATTCTCTGAGAACGTTTGTTACCTCAGTTCTCTATGAAACCATGAGATTAAAAATCTTTCTCTGCCATCACTACAAACTACACAAGATTAAGTAACGCATTTAAAAAAATATAACACTTTTGGGTGGAGTACGTCTTTAAAAGAAGAGAAAAGATTAAATTGCATCAAACATAGCAAACAAAATTACAAGACAACATTAACACAACAAACATTACAACTAGAGTCAATCTTTGATAAAATATGTCAACATATTGTAGTTTTTGTTACTTCAGTATCAATGAACCACCTTGTATAAATTAGACCACAGCCTAAAGTCAAATCATCCATCAGCATATTATTGATCTCCAAGAGTAAACTTTAATCCCTGAAGGAAACCCAAGTGAATGTAGGAAGAACATGGGGTGATGTTAATCTTTTAGCTGAATAACCCATTTCATCAAAGATCTTTTACTTATAAAATCAAGACACATAGAACTGATTGAAGGTTCTTTTCATGTGAATTGTGCTGAGCCTTCTCCAGGTATAAATATTGCATAGTTTAATTCTGGTCTGGGTAAAAACTAAACTGATCCCCTGGTACAGCTGTATACATTTTCAGTTCTGACAAAATAATAAACTGAAATTGACGGTAGAACCTCACAACACCCTGAAAAGGAACAGCGTTTGATAATTAGACTTGCAGGGGTGCAGCGTTTTCAGCTGTGGGTTACATGTTGTTGAATGGATCCTGTCTATAATTAGTCACTGCATGATATTTTTAGAAGAAAGATGTGGCATCTCAACACTGCCACTTTTAGCTTTCAAGTGTTCTCAAAGATTGAATTATGGTGTTTGTATTTTGAAACGGGACATTGTATTGGCTTTTGACTGTGGGCCATCTGCCTTATACATGTAAGTTTTTTGAAATCTTACAAAAGCTGAGCTCAATTTCAGCTAAATATAGCTGTTAAAAATCTACAGTATAAATAGAAGATAGTCTCAAAGCAAAAATTTCTTATGTATGCTGCATCTTCATTTTGGGATCAATAACACTTGACAGTCATACAAAATCTCTGCCGTCACCAAAGGCTTAGTCTTAACATAATGTAAGCACTCAGTGTGTCCTTTAGATAATCATGGTATAGATTCTAATTTTAAATAAAATATTAAGCACACCTTTTGCACAGCTTCCCCTGGGTTGTACCCTTTATGTTGACCCCACAGTATGCATAGATGAGAAGGTTTCACTCTAATACAGACAGTACCACATAAGCAAAATATTGTTGTTTAACACTACAATTCCTGTGGCCTAAGAAAAAACTTGTAATCCTGGCCCACCTTAAATCCCTTTACACCTCTCCATCAGCGTCTTTTATTATGTAAATGTGTCGATCAGCACAAGCAGCCCGCAGCCTGCTGTCCCATCCACCACCTTGACAGAGGGAAGTGTTTTCTCTGATTATTCTCACCATTCTGTAACAGACTGTTTTTGAAGAATGCTCCCCCTAAGGCATTTTGCTGAGGAGTAATTAAAAGATACAATGAACAGCTCTTCTCCTGTGCCTGGTTACTAATTTGTCCTGTTAGGGGATGTTTCTTTCTTTAATAAGATGTTAAATTTCTACCACACTAGATTCCTTGAATGTAAAGGCTGAACAGACTAAATAATCCATTTATAGATGTAGTACCATTGAATCAAAACATTCTGAACATGGAAGTAAATTTAAATGAGTGACTCAACATGCCACTTGCCCCTTACCCCCATCTCCCCCTATTTTGGCGAAGAACACAAATTCAGTATTGCTCATTCTGAAAATATTCAGTAGATCTTTACTGACTGACATTATTCCCGTTTCCTTCAAAGTGGACATTATTATAAATTTATTAAACATGTTTTATTTTATGAATTAGAAATGAATAATGAAGTTATTACTTTTACAAGTTTTCAGAAAATTGTTAGTTTATCTACAGTCATGGCCGAAATTATCGGCACCCCTGGAATTTTCCCTGAAAATGCACCATTTCTCCCAGAAAATTGTTGCAATTACAAATGTTTTGGTATACACATGTTTATTTTCTTTATGTGCATTGGAACAACACAAAAAACAGAAAAAAAAAAAGACAAATCTGACATCATTTCACACAAAACACAAAAACTGGGCTGGATAAAATGATTGGCACCCTCAACTTAATATTTGGTTGCACGCCCTTTGGAAAAAATAACTGAAATCAAACACTTCCTATATGCTCTAGGTCTCTCAGATTTGAAGGGCGCCTTCTCCCAACAGCAATTTTGAGATCTCTCCATAAGTGTTCAATCAGATTTAGATCCGGACTCATTGCTGGCCACTTCAGAACTCTCCAGCGCTTTGTCTTGAACCATTTCTGAGTGCTTTTAGAGGTATGTTTAGGGTCATTGTCCTGCTGGAACACCCATGACTTCTGACGCAGACCCAGCTTTCTGACACTGGGCCTTACATTGCACCCCAATATCTTTTGGTAGTCTTCAGATTTCATGATGCCTTGCACACAGTCAAGGCATCCAGTGCCAGAGGCAGCAAAACATCCCCAAAACATCTTAGAACCTCCACCGTGTTTGACTGTAGGTACTGTGTTCTTTTCTTCGTAGGCCTCATTCCGTTTTGTGTAAACAGTAGAGTGATGAGCTTTACTAAAAAGCTCTACCTTGGTCTCATCTGTCCATGAGACTTTCACCCAGAAGGATTTTGGCTTCCTCAGGTACATTTTGGCAAACTCCAGTCTGGCTTTTTTATGTTTCTGTGTCAGCAATGGGGTCCTCCTGGCTCTCCTGCCATAGAGTTTCATTTCGTTCAGATGTTGACTAATAGTTCGAGCTGACACTGTTGCACCCTGAGTCTGCAGAACAGCTTGAATATGCTTTGAAGTTGATTGGGGCTGTTTATCCACCATTCGGACTATCCTTCGTTGCAGTCTTTTATCAATTTTTCTCTTCCGTTCATGTCCAGGGAGATTAGCTACAGTGCCATGTGTTGAGAACTTCTTGATTATGTTGCGCACAGCGGACAAAGGAACATGAAGATCGCTGGAGATGGACTTGTAGCGTTAAGATTGTTGATATTTTTTCACAATTTTTGTTCTCAAGTCCTCAGACAATTCTCTGCTCTCAGGCCAGCCAAACAACGTGAATATGCACATGTTAACATAATTAAGAATATTTCATATCGTTCATAAATGGTAAGACTATAACTAGCAAACGTACCAACTTAGCAATCGGGAAACGACTCCCCGGTTGCACTTCCTGTTGTGGCTGAGCGCATCTGACGTCAGTGGCTGAGCGTGCATGTGGCTGAGAGTGCACGGTCTGCAGCCAGACCCTTTTGGTTTCTTGCCACAGGTGAGTTCAAACGAGCATCAGATGCTTGAAATAAAACGATTTACCCAAAATTTTGAAAAGGTGCCAATAATTTTGTCCGGCCCATTTTTGGAGTTCTGTGTGATATGATGTCAGATTTGGCTTTTCTTCTGTTTTTTTGTGTTGTTCCAATGCACATAAACGAAATAAACATTTGTATACCAAAACATTTGTAATTGCAACAATTTTCTGGAAGAAATGGTGCATTTTCTGGGAAAATTCCAGGGGTGCCGATAATTTCGGCCATGATTGTATGACCTGCTTTCTCAAGGCAAGAACTACTGCAAATTTATAGAGGCTTCCTAATATGTAGGCTGCCACAAAGACAGCGTTAATTTGTAACATGCAGAAGTGACTTTTATGATTCTTTATTGTTGGGCCATTAAATGGTTTGCTTACTGTTCTACCGTTAATTGAAATAAGGCAGCAGCTGTCATATCTAGTAAGCGGTAAAACCACAGAAATCAGTTACCTTTACAATCAATTTCAAATTCTACTTTAACACACACAGTAATAAATGGCTTAAGCAAAGAGGAATATTTTGGACAAAATTAGATAAATGAATAAATATATACTAGCCAACCCGCGGAGTACCATACGCCGCATAATCAGGCCGTTTTTTTTTAATGAATTTTAAGCACAGGGAGAAAATTAACATTTGAAAAATCGGTAATGTAATAAATATGCAAGAAAAGCAACATTGTAACAATGCACGGAACGAACCAACACACAATCGTCCGTGACGTGGGGGGGTGGGGTGTGTACAAAGTGCAGGAGCATCCAAGAAGACGCATGTTTGTCGCGACGCAATCAGTGGGAGCGTCAGGGCCGATCCTGGGTAGACGGCCGCCTTTGTGCGAATGTGGTTTCGCCGCCCTACGTACCTATTTTCTATTATGATATGACGGATATTACTATTACATGTACTACTTCAAACAGGATTAAGACGGTGTTATGGTTAGAGTCGGGATGTATAAATAAAATTTAATTTCAAACGATTAATTTTATAGAAAAAAACAGCCTAGATTAGAAAGCCGGTTTATTTAATCATTCTAAGCGACAGGCAGCTCTGCACACAGTGACAGTCAATTCAGAGATCGCCGCAGCCCCGCTGTCTTTTGCCGCTTGTCTTGACTCGCAATCCCATTGAGGAACGTACGCATCTCACATGAAATCTATCGCCTTCGCGACGCAACTATGAAACATGCAAGTTGAACGTTGACTAAGGGACTATACACATTTAGAGAGCGTGTCGTAAACACATGGTAAGCAATGGAACTGTTCAGACAGAGCGTGCGATGAGCCGGCGACCATCAAAGGTTTTCGCCGCTCGCGAGCAAATCGCTATGTGTGTGGAGTCCCTAATAGGCATCAACTACAATACACGCCACACACAACTTCGTCAAACTTTGCACACTGCAAACGCCGCCGCTGCTATGGTCGTCGGCCGCCTCAGACTTTAAAATTCAAAGGCGGACAGCCGCCGGTCGCAGCGTGCCGGCTGCTGCCCGTCTCCTCAACGGCCGCCTTTGAGTTTGGCTGCCCACGCGGGCACGCTTTTGCCCGTCGCCAGGATCGGCCCTGGGGAGCGTATGAGTCGCACTTAGTGGGAATTCCACGGTTTGCAGCCCGAATGGGCTCAACGGCTTACCCACGCCGGGTAGACACACGGTCAATGTCATGCATAATTATTTATTGATGGTTGAACACTTCTGGAAAGACACAGTTATCTACAAAGGGAGGGTTTGAGGATACAACAGAAAGTGAATGAAAAGATGGAACTGTAGACTTTTCATTGCTCTGTGCGGTTTCGGCAGCCTTTCTATATATAATCCACCAAGACACCTGACCACGGTAGTAGGGGGGGGGTGTGAACAAAGTGCAGGAGCATCTAGACGACGCATGTTTGTCGCGGATGCGAATTGCTTTATGTAGCGTGTAAAACAGTTTGCCATGGAGCACGTGGTGGAGCGTCGAATCAAAACTGCTCACTTCATTGTGTTTTAACCTCAGTTGTAAAGGATTGTTTTAAAGCTCCCATGGGATACCCCTCGCAAACCGTTTGACACGCTGCACCATAGAGTCCGGACGTATTCATGTAATCAGCGTATTGTTGAGCAGACTGTATAACAATGCCTCTGTGACTAAGAACAACGGACACAACGTCACCGAAGTTATCCCAATGTTGGCAAACAAAGCCAAGAGCCATGTCACGAAGTTTGAGAGCAACAGTTTAGTCAATGACATTTCTCCAAAACCCGACTGACAGAAACAAACAGTTACCTGAAGCAGGAATTTCCATAACATTCAAAGAATTGTTGTTTCCATGAAATACATTTGAAGCGGCAGCCATGGAGGGCAAAGAATAGTCAACGTGGACCACAGCACAGACCAAAGCGAGTGAGTATGTGTTTGATGAGCTGTTTGATTTGGCGGTCAGTGGTCTGAGGTACGTTCCTGAGCACATGGGAGGAGGGGTAGAGTTTCTGGGCGGGGCTTCGTTGTTCCTTTCGCATGGTTTTCATGGTGGACGCGGTCGGGTGTCGAAACCAAAAGAATAATGAAAAGTCAACGTGGCTTAGGCGTGCATGTGGACTCCTAGCACAGACGAAAGGGGCTAACTGGGTGGTCGGTGAGTTTTTGCGTCCGGGCACATGGGCAGGCAGTGTGAATGCCTAGAGAGCGAGGGTAGACGCGGGCCGGTGAAAAAGGAGTGTTGGTGGGTAGGAAAACGTCTTCTGTGTTCCTGCAGGAGCATCTAAGAAGACGCATGTTTGTTGCGGATGCGAATTGCTGTATGTAGTGTGTAAAACAGTTTGCTATGGTGCAAGCGGTCATGCGTTGTAACTGAAAACTCGGTTTTTAAAGACTGCTTACTTCATTGTGTTTTAACCTCAGTTGTAAAGGATTGTTTTAAAGATCCCATGAGATACCCCTCATATGCTACATATGGCGATTCACCTCCGCGAGAAACATGCCTCTATGAACAGTCAACGTAGCTCGGAGGTGCATGACATTAACCTGCCTTGCACCGCATGTGGCCTCCACGACAGACGAATATAAATGACGCCACTTTTTCTGTGTCCTCGCGTCCGACTTGGTGGGCGTGGCCCTGCGAGTTGTCGTATCCAATGGAGTTGGTGGCGTGGCTCCTATCTTCGTGCGCCATAGGTGTCTCACTTGTCGGTGGCTTAGTGAATCCACGCCCCTTCCGGCGTGCTTTTCATGGTTGTCTTGCCTTAGTGAATTATATATATAGATATTGTGACAATAATTAAATAAAAGCACAATGATAAATGAGCATAAATAATTAGAAGTGTCATGAAGTATGTTTTTGTTGCTTATTTCTTTAGGTATTTAGTTATTTAATGATTTATTCATTTATTTATTTTAGTGGCACTACACACAACATGAAATACACCTTGAAATGAAAACTGTCATTTCACATGTCAAAGTTGAGAGGCTGCGCTATATCTGGTGAGTATTAATTTTGATTAGTGAATTGCTGGTAGAATGCGCATCAAGTGCTACATTTATAGACAGACACCACAAGTGTGAGGCAGACTCTTGGGAGGAAGATGAATTCTGAGCTTGAATTAAAGTAGCTTCTTTGTCATTTTTGCATTTTGTAGTATGTGATGTTTCTTTTATTTTGCACCCACATGAGCTAGTCTAATTCTTTGGCTTCCACAGAGATAGTTGAGTGAGCTTGTCCAGGGAGCTGCATCTTTAGTTTCCTTTTGCAGATTATTGTGCAGGGCTGAAAAGTCTTACAACATGAGCAGTATTCCTACTTCATTTCCCTGTCAATTTTGTGGGGACACCCTGAGGCATACTTTGTGCTTTTAGCTAACAGTAACCTTTTTTTCATGCTTGGGAGCCCCAGTTTATGCCTGCCATAGTATATGGGAGTCCCAACAGTTAAAAAGCAACATGCATAACTGATTTCCAACTATGTTAGTGTCCTCCTAATCATAAAAGTTACAGACAAAACACTTTTGTAAACTGACAATTTGAAACACGTTTTCAGTTAAAGTTAATCAAAACCTTTCATACCTACCTAAAACTTTTCTGGAAAATGTATCCTGGCATTATGTTCTGTGTTATTAAGCAGGAAGCCTGTTTTTGAAGATTAACAGATAATAATAAATGATCAAAGTGGGCTGACTATCAATTATGACAAGTGATCAAAACTGACATTCCCAAGTGAGAATCAGTGTCACGCCCCTTTGATCAGGTTCACTCTGTTGATATTGCAAAGGGAAACTGTGTGGCAATCTTCTCACCGCTGTGCTCCTGCCAGTGATTGCTTCAGTTTCATATCTTAGTGATATTCTGCTAGAATTATCAATGACTGCACTATGGTGCTGGAGACTTTGCTGGTCTAACACAGATGGAATCTGGGATTAAACTTTTGCTTGCACTTGTTCATTCTTTTTTGGATACACTAAATTACCAGTATTGGAAAAATAAAAATACTGATTATAATATATAATATTGAAAATTTTTTATTATTCAACACTTTTTAGTGTGTGATTTTGCAAATTACATTAAATATAATACCGTTGTAATTCAACGGGTTGGAAAATGGATGGATGGATGTTGTACAGCACAATGTTCCATTTAAAATATTGGGAGAACTTTATAAAGGCGAACTGAAGTGAACTGAACATGGAAAACCTCTGAATACAGAAAATGTAACAAAAAGTACAAAAGTGCTGTAATAAAACTGATTAACAATGTAGAAGCTTAGAAACTTATTATTGAAAGGGTCCTGTCTGCATGTAATTTAACATGATTTATCAAGAGCTCTATGTTTCATTTTCTTCTTAATGTAAATAATTATTGAACAAAACAGAATTCCATTCAAACTGCAACTCGATTTTGTATTCAGTGTGACTGAGATGAGATCTTTTGTACCTTAAAAATTACATTTAGACAGCAAAGAGTTAATAAAATTGAATAAACTTGAGGATGGGCTCATTACTTTCAAGTTCACTAATGTGAAATTCGCACCTAGTTATTTCCTGCCTCTCTCTTAAATTATTTTTTTCTTGATAATTGATGTTTTCAGTAGATTTTCACTTGTAAAGGGCCGAGTGTCATACTGACAGCCCCCTAAATATGTGTCTCTTGACACATATAGTTCTGTCAATTCAGTTTTGGTTATCCAACAGTTAAAAGTCAGGAGATAAATGTATAAATTAATATTGATAATATTAAGAAATTTTTACTTTAGCTATTAAAATGTAAATCTAAAAAACAAATCTATGCATATTAAATAAACTCTGATTTTATGTGCCAGCATTTAGCAGATGTTCTCTATTTTTTTTAACTTGTATATTGCAGCTAATCCTGAGTGGATAGTACACAAATTGCAGTCTGACATACTGATTTGCATCAAAACTGTTAAGCAGATTTGTCAGTAAAGAGCAACACATTTTCATTATACCATCATGTTAATTACATAATATCCTTCAGCCAAGGCATTAAGACTTTCAAACATTAAAGATAATCCATGTAGCCTTGGCACAACATTGACATGCACACACTGTCAATCTCAAAGAAGAGTAACTGAGCAAAGCCTTACATACAGTGTACAATAAGTATCAGCACCAAATGTGACATGATCAAAGAATGATTTTAATTAAAAGTCTGAAAAAATTCAACTGATGTATTCACATAATTGTTTCACATAGCGTTCCATGTTATGCTGAAAAGAAGAAAGGTAGGATGCACTGTAATGCAAATCTTTAATTTTTAAAATGCTTTGTTATTAAAACGAAAGTGGTGTCACAGAATTAATAAAATATTTTAAAAACATTATTTAGGCTTAAGTAACTGCAGTGGGCTGGCACCCTGCCCAGGGTTTGTTTCCTGCCTTGCGTCCACCAGACCACCATGACCCTGTAGTTAGAATATAGTGGGTTGGATAATGGATGGATGGATGGAAGTTTAAGTAAATAATAAAAATGTACAAAGTGTTCTTGGTCAGCAATTATGTAATATATTTAGAGTATAGAAAGAGTGATACATCTTTTAAATTTACTTTGTGTTTTTAGCTTTAGTCTGAAATGTTCCTTAATTTAGGCCAAACTTATTTAAATCTATTTTGTCTAGCTCCTACATTTAGTTTTATTTGTTTTGCTTTTTTCCCCCCAAATAAGGCCTTAATTTTCACTAAATGGTGTGACATCATTTGTTCAGACAACCACACCCAACAGAAATTGTTTTCATCACATGCCTCCCAATGTCTAAAATTCCATAGCAGTAATCTTTTCTGAGGGGACTGAAGAAATGCAGGATGGGTAACCAGGTACTTTTGAATTTTAATTGCAACACAGCCTTATAGTGGGGGACGGATGGACAAATGGATAGATAGATGGATGGACCACAGACAATTGCCTGGATGGCAGCATCTCATGGTGGTAGGTACAGTACAGTAAACTAAAAGACAAGGACTACAAGAAGAGTTGTAACATCTGCTTGGACAATCTATTTAAAGTTCTATTGTGCAGATTTACTCTGAAACCTACCATAAAAATGTTTGGACATAACACAAGAAACCATCAACCAAGGATATGTACAAATATAGCAGCACCATGATTCAAAGAGACCTACTTCTTTTTCTCTTCTTCTTTTGGCTGCTCCAGTTAGGTGTTGCCACAGCGGATCATCATCTTCTTACTTATCTTTCTGTCCTCTGCATCTTGTTCTGTTACACCCATCACCTGCATGTCCTCTCTCACCACATCCATAAACCTTCTCTTAGGCCTTCCTCTTTTCCTCTTCCCTGGCAGCTCTATCCTTAGCATCCTTCTCCCAATATATTCAGCATCTCTCCTATGCACATGTCCAAACCAACACAATCTCGCCTCTCTGACTTTGTCTCCCGACCGTCCAACTTGAGCTTACCCTCTAATGTACTCATTTCTAATCCTATCCATCCGCGTCACACGCAATGCAAATCTTAACATCTCTAACTCTGCCACCTCCAGCTCTGTCTCCTGTTTTCTGGTCAGTGCCACCGTCTCCAACTCATATAACATAGCTGGTCTCACTACTGTCCTGTAGACCTTCCCTTTCACTCTTGCTGATACCCGTCTGTCACAAATTACTCCTGACACTCTTCTCTACACACTTCACCCTGCCTGCACTCTCTTTTTTACCTCTCTTCCACAATCCCCAGTACTCTGTACTGTTGATCCCAAGTATTTAAACTCATCCACCTTCGCCAACTCTACTCCCTGCATCCTCACCATTCCACTGACCTCCCTCTCATTAACACACATGTATTCTGTCTTGTTCCTACTGACCCTCATTCCTCTCCTCTCTAGAGCATATCTCCACCTCTCCAGCGTCTCTTCAACCTGATCCCTACTATCGCTACAGATCATAATGTCATCAGCAAACATCACAGTCCACGGGGACTCCTGTCTAGTCTCTTCTGTCAGCCTGTCCATCACCATTGCAAATAAGAAAAGGCTCAGAGCCGATCCCTGATGTAATCCCATCTCCACCTTGAATTCATCCGTCACTCTTACCGCAGACCTCACCACTATCAGACTTCCCTCGTACATATCCTGTACAACTCTTACATACTTCTCTGCCACTCCCGACTTCTCATACAATACCACAGCTCCTCTCGAGGCACCCTGTCATATGCTTTCTCCAGGTCCACAAAGACGCAATGCAACTCCTTCTGGCCTTCTCTAAACTTCTCCATCAACATCCTCAGAGCAAACATTGCATCTGTGGTGCTCTTTCCTGGCATGAAACCATACTGCTGCTCACTAATCATCACCTCACTTCTTAACCTAGCTTCCACTACTCTTTCCCATAACTTCATGCTGTGGCTCATCAATTTTATTCCCCTGTAGTTACTGCAGTCCTGCACATCCCCCTTATTCTTAAATATCGCACCAGTACACTTCTTCTCTGCTCCTCAGGCATCCTCTCACTTTCCAAGATTCCATTAAACAATCTGGTTAAAAACTCCACTGCCATCTCTCCTGAACGCCTCCATGCTTCCATAGGTATGTGATCTGGACCAACAGCCCTTCCATTTTTCATCCTCTTCATAGCTGTCCTTACTTCCACCTTGCTAATCCATTGCCATTCCTGATTCACTATCTCCACATTATCCAACCTTCTCTCTCTCTCTCTTGTTCTCTTCATTCATCAACCTCTCAAAGTACTCTTTCCATCTGCTCAACACACTCTCCTCGCTTGTGAGTACATTTCCATCTTTATCCTTTATCACCCTAACCTGCTGCACATCTTTCCCAGCTCGGTCCCTCTGTCTAGCCAATTGGTACAGGTCCTTTTCTCCCTCCTTAGTGTCCAACCTCTCATACAATTCATCATACGCCCTTTCTTTAGCCTCAGCCACCTCTCTCTTCACCTTGCGCCTTATCTCCTTGTACTCTTGTCTACTTTCTGCATCTCTCTGACTATTCCACTTCTTCTTTGCCATCCTCTTCCTCTGTATACTCTCCTGTACTTTCCCATTCCACCACCAGGTTTCCTTTTCCTCCTTCCTCTGTCCAGATGTCACGCCAAGCACCCTTCTTGCTGTCACCCTTACTACATCTGCTGTAGTTTCCCAGCTGTCTGGTAACTCTTCACTGCCACCCAGTGCCTGTCTCACCTCCTCCCTAAACTCAACCTTGCAGTCTTCCTTTTTCAACTTCCACCATTTGATCTATGGCTCTGCCCTTACTCTTTTTCTCTTCTTGATATCCAACGTCATCCTACAAACCACCATCCTACGCTGCTTAACTACACTTTCTCCTGCCACCACTTTGCAGTCTTCAATCTCCTTCAGATTGACTCTTCTGCATAGGATGTAATCTACCTGTGTGCATCTTCCTCCACTCTTGTACATCACCATATGTTCCTCCCTCTCCTTAAAATAAGTATTCAACACAGCCATGTCCGTCCTTTTTGGCAAAATCCACTATCCTCTGACCTTCTTCATTCCTCTCCCTGACACCATACCTACCCATCACCTCCTCATCTCCACTGTTCCCTTAACCAACATGTCCATTGAAATCCGCTCCAATCACTACTTTGTGTCCCTTGGGTATACTGTTCATCACTTCATCCAACTCACTCCAGAAATCATCTTTCTCATCCATTGAACACCCAACTTTCTGGGGCATATGCACTAACAACATTCATCATCACACTTCCAATTTCCAGCTTCATAATCATTACTCTGTCTGACACTCTTTTCACCTCCAAAACACTTTTGACATGCTGTTCCTTCAGAATAACCCCTACGCCATTTCTCCTCCCATCCACACCATGATAGAACAATTTGAATCCACCTCTGATCCACCTGGCCTTACCCCCCTTCCATTTAGTCTCTTGCAAGCACAATATATCAACTCTCTCCCCTTACCAGTCATACTGCCCACAATCAAAGTTCCTACCCTCAGTTCCACTCTCTTTAGCTTCCTTCTCTCCTCCTGCGTCTCCACCTCTTCTTTTCCTTCTTCAGCCAACAGTAGCCCAATTTCCGCAAGCACCCTGTTGGTTAACAGGACTGGGGGCGGTCGTTGTTAACCCAGGGCTCGACCGATCTGATATGGAAATTTGTATTGTTGTCTGCATATTGATTTGGCAAAATTTTACACCGGATGCCCTTCCTGACGTAACCCTCCCCATTTATCCGGACTTGGGACGGCATTCAAAAATGAACTGGCTATATATAGTTTATTACTGCACACTGCATGCTGTTGTTTATCGCTGCATATTGTATGGCTTTCTTTTATATTATGTTAGGTGATATATTGCATTATTGCAGTTTCAGTTATTGCTCCTTAACAAGCTGGAATGTATCATTAAATGGTATTACACAAACAAGTCACAGATTGTTAAGATAAATAGAATTGTATATAATAAGAAAATAGATAAATGTTCTCTATATGTACTGTAGCTGTGGGGAAAATTATGGCATTTTAAAATGTAACTTGAGCCACAGGAAATTTTTAAACACTGCCCAGAGTAATACATGCAGTTTAACTGAAATATGGCCTTAATAATACAAACCCTGAAATGAAGCTGAATATGAAGAGCACATGGACGAATTAAGCAATAAACACAAGAGTGCCCAGGGCCTCAAAGAGAAACAAGGCTGAAGAGAAATGGAGGCTTCATTGTAAAAGTTCTGGAAAAAGTGTGCAATGTAAGGGGAGGTAAATGGCTAAATTATGCAAATATCTCAGCAGAACACACTGTCGAAGTCCTGCCAAACTCATGTTGCCTCCCTAAAAAGCAGACATTGCATCACTAAGCAGTTCTGAGAGACAGTTGGCTACTATTAGGTAAGAGGATGGGGGGGGGGTTAGAGAAACGGGGACTTTATAAAAGAGACACAGTATAAGCATAGCCTACTAGAAAGAAAGACCATGGGCTGTATTGGAATAAAAGATCAAAATATGTACATTTTAGGGGTAGTAGACCACACATGCAATACACATTATTAAAAAAAATAAGAGAGCGAGAGAAACAGGCAAAAATAAACTGATTAAGGATGGCTCGGCATGAATCTCAGGCACAAATCTGGTGTGGAATAACAACTCTATTTTTTACGTCACCCAGTGACAGTGCAGGTTGGCCCCATGCTACCGGATCCCACCAGAAACCTCATAACCGGAATAAGCCAACAAATGAGGACCCTCACACGTCCAAAAAAGGGGAAGGTGTAAAGGTACTCAGTGTTTTTATTAAATTCCAATAAACAAAAAAAGTGTCCAAGAAGTGCAGTGTACCCAAAGAAGTTCAATATTTAAATAATCCCCAAAACACAAGAAGTTTAATGGAGACAAAAAATGAATCACATAAATAAATTAAAAAGGTAAAAACTCACAGGCAGAAATCCATTCTTTAAAATGAAGCTGCCTGTGCTTCCCATTATTGCAACAGGACTCAACTCCATCCTAACCCAAGGCCCAGGTCTGCAAAGGTCATGGCGCTCACTCTGGGGCTCCCAGTCTGAGCCTCTGACTCTCACTGCCTTCCTGGCCTTCTTTAAACCTCCACTCTATTCCGGTCTCTCTCAGCAGGGCATGGATGGCTGACCACCTCGCACCAACCCAGAGATGAGCCATCTTCTCAGCAGATTGCTCGCACCTGCTCCACTCCCTAGCGTGAGCACGTAAATTATTTATTGAATTAATTAAAACTGGTGCAGCGCCACGGACCACACGTCACACACCCACATGCTGATATGGGCTTCCTCCTAGAAGCCCGAGTATGGTAGATTTTGTTGAGCAGCTCTCTTTATGTTCCAGTCAGAATGATCCAACAATCCTGATCAAGTAAGTAAAGCAACTGGCTAAAAGAGTGGATGATTGTACGAAAGTATAGACAAATAAAAACTGTCAAGAGACTGAATAGTACAGATAGATAAAAGTAGTCAATGGATAGGAAAGTGGAATTAAAGCTGTGGTTTAATGGAGGCAAGTGATTATGTGACCAACTTGCCAATCATACTTTAAATATACAAATTCTTGCAATCAGAAAGACGCAGAGGGGTCAGAAGTCTTATACTGTATATCTTCAACAAGAGGTATACAGTGAGTCTACTAGCCTCGGCACAATTTAGACATCTATTCAGAAAAAAATTATTAAAACATTTCAGCCTCAAGAAGCTAGAGCAGTCCTGTTTGTTTAGATATACTCCAACTTTTGGCCATTAAACAAAAAGTAATTACATTTATCTGTAAAATAAACAACAGTCCATCTTTTAATAAATGCATGCTCAGATGCAAAGCTAAGTACGCCAATAAAACATCAAAAAATACTGTGGGTAAGAATGACTTTATTGCAGGGTGGTTCCACAGTCAGCATGATGAAGCCATGGCAGGCAAGGCTGTTTAGCTAATACCTGACATTTTGATAGGCAAGAACAGGAAAGCTGTAAAATTAGAACCAGAAACAGTAAAGGCAAAAACAGACATAGTGACAGTTTGCTGATAATTTCAGCAAATAATACATGTCAATCAAAATAAAAAAGAATGAACAAAACAAAAAGAAAAGAATAATCCCAAATCTACTTTCTGTAATGTAAAAACATTACATGAGCTATAAAAGCAAGCCCAATTTTACACAAAAATGTAACAGATGGTTTTCATTGATAAAAACAGCTCATTTCTCACATTAATTGCCTCATGAAGGAAGGTCAGTGTTTTTGTCAGATTTGTATAGATAAACAACAAAAAGTGTTATGTACTGTACATGCCTCGTCAAGAGCAATGCAACTGATGGATTACATGTCAAGCTGTGCTACTTTAAACAAAAACAAAGCAATTGATTTGACAAGTTTGAAATCCTGGATATATACAGTATATGGCAAGATTAAAAACGGGGTGTGTTTCTGGTTTCTAAGAGAAAAGCCTAATGAGGAAAATGGAATACAAATACAAAATACAAGCGGCTGAAATGAGTTTCCTCCGCAGGGTGTCTGGGCTTTCCCTTAAAGATAGGGTGAGAAGCTCAGTCATCCGGGAGGGGCTCAGAGTAGAGCCGCTGCTCCTCCGCATCGAGAGGAGTCAGATGAGGTGGCTCGGGCATCTGATCAGGATGCCTCCTGGATGCCTCCCTGGTGAGGTGTTCCGGGCACGTCCAACCGGGAGGAGGCCCCGGGGAAGACCCAGGACACGCTGGAGGGACTGTGTCTCCCGGCTGGCCTGGGAACGCCTTGGGATTCTCCCGGAAGAGCTGGAAGAAGTGGCCGGGGAGAGGGAAGTCTGGGCCTCTCTGCTTAAGCTGCTACCCCCGCGACCCGACCTCGGATAAGCGGAAGAGGATGGATGGATGGATGGATGGATGGATGGATGGATGGAAAATGGAGACAGTCAGGTAGAGTCTCGGCAACAAGTCTGCAGGGATGCTTCCACAGTCCACAGCCACTGAATATAGCATTTCAAGATAATGTGGTATAAGGGGTTTTATTATTAATTTGATGAGTTACCCTCTTAGCTTTTAGCAAAACAAATACTTGGTGAGACTTATTTGAACAACAGGACTCTTAGATTACTTGTCCTTGTTTTCTCCATGGATCAAGATTTTAGTTGTTAGACAAATCAAGATAAGTATACCACATCTACTTTCAAGAAAAAGAATAATGTAATTTATTGATTAGCAAAACAAGTATATAACTAGGACAACTGATTAAAACGGAAAATACACATTGTAAAATTGCCAGTTTCTACTCCAAATTACATATTAATTATACTAGAAAATTCAGTTTTTGGGTGTCTTTAGAGGTTTTGTAGCTCTTGTACTGGTTTAGTTCCCCAAATCTCTAAATTTTTCATTGAGCTATTTCCACTTGTCTGCTGGTCTAGTAGCTCCATTGTTCTACTGCATAAAACTGGTTAAGCTAGAGATATTAAATGTTACACTATGAGAAGGATTTTTTTTTAATTTCTAATTGTGCTGTTTGAAATAAAAAATGCATACAAACTTCACCTGTATTTCACATAACTACTGCTGCTTTTTGTTACACAGCAGCAGTTGAAGATGAGACAAGAATACTTAGCCACAAAAAGCATACATAAGTTTCACAGCTTTTACACAAATCTCAGATGACCTGGTATGCCTGGGAAGACATTTAATGCCATTGGGCCAACCGGTGCATCAAATAATTACCAACATTTAGCAACCATACCATAAGAAGTTAGCACCTGCAAAAAGCAGTATGTGGTTGGAAAAAAAGACAAATAATTTATAGCCACTTGAAAATCACTTCAGTGGACCAAGATGATCCGCTGTGGCGACCCCTAACAGGAGCAGCCAAAAGAAAAAGAAGTAGTACTAAGATTTTGTTGGTCATATGTGCCATGCAATAGTTCATTATTGCATGGCACAGTACCTAATCCAATAAAAGTGTCAGTCATTAAAATATTACAGTAATCCCTCGCTATATCGCGCTTTGACTTTCGCAGGTTTCGCTCTATCGCGGATTTTATATGAAAGTATAACTAAATATATAACGCGGATTTTTCACTGCTTCGCGGGTTCTGCAGACAATGAGTCGTTTTACTTCCTGTACATGCTAACTCAGTTGGTTTGCTCAGTTGATTTCATACAAGGGACGCTATTGGCGGATGACTGAGAAGCTAACCAATCAGAGCACGCAGATAAGTTTCTGCTTGCTGAATACAGTTTTAACCAGGAAGTCTCGTCTCGCTCATTCAGCATCAACGTGTTTCGCTGTGTAAAGAGTTGTGCTCTTTTGTGTTTATCTTTGTGCATAGTCAAGCCCTTCATTATGGCTCCAAAACGATCTGCTACTGCTTCAGGGCCCGTGCCCCAGCGCAAATGGAAGATGTTAACGATTGCCGAAAAGGTAAACGTTTTGGATTTGTTGAAGGCTACGATTCTTTTTATTAATAAAGTAGGAAAGGAATATAAGATCTATGGCCGCAGTGTCCTTTTAACCAGGGTGCAAAACAAGTTGTAAGTGGATGTAATAAGGCAGTAGTCTGGATGGAATCTGCTTTAGGGATTTGCATTGAAGACTGCCAGAAGAAGAACAACGGCAGTGCTACACAATCGCCTGAAGTGGCTCCTTTAAGGGCTGTAATGCTCTCCTTTGTTGTGCAGTAAAATTAAACTCATTGTTATCGGACAAGTCATCGTGTCGTTGTTGGTGAGTAACCATATTTAATTTTATACTTACAGTACTTAGTACATGTACGTATGTTTAGTGTCACTGTACACACAAATTTACTGTATACTATTTTTGTTGCATTGTACGTATTTATTGCTGGTGGCATGTCTATAGTAATGGCTGTAACATATGTGATATCGGAGACACTCAATATCTTTAAAATAATATTTAGGTTTTACTGTATATAAACAGTGTGTTTATATACATAATTTCAATGAATCTTACCTAATATCTAAGAGAATACAAAGGGATTATGCTGTATAACTCTGCGGGGAATATTTATAAACAGTGCGGGAGAGTTTGTAAGGGCTTAAAATATATAAAAAATAACCATAGAAACATACGGTTTCTACTTTGCGGATTTTCACCTATCGCGGGGGGGTCTGGAACGCAACCCCCGCGATCGAGGAGGGATTACTGTACTTAAAAAGTCAGACCTAGAACCACACATACTAAATTATAGGCCTTTCTCTGTAAAATACTAGAAAAAGTAATCGCCAATCAGCTTCAGTCACACCTTACGCATTAAAATTTATTTGAGAAATTCCAGTCTGGTTTCTGCACTGGTCATAGTACAGAAACGGCACTAACACGGGTTGCAAACGACATTCTGATATCCTCTGATGAAGAAAACTCCACTGTAATTATGTTGTTAGACTTAAGCGCAGCCTTTGACAACACTGACCATTCTATTTTACTGCACAGGCTATAAAATGATGTTGGGCTTACAGGCCCTGTGCTCGCTTGGTTTAGTTCTTATTTATCAAATCGATTCCAATATGTACAGAAATGTGCTGACAGTACTTCATCATTATACACAGAAGTGAGATATGGTGTCCCACAGGGCTCAGTACTGGGACCTTTACTATTCTCAATTTACATGCTTCCACTTGTATCTATCATTAGGAAACATGATGTTCATTTTCACTCGTATGCAGATGGCACCCAGTTATACCTTTCATTTAGATCAAATTAAGTTTCTCTGGTGTTGTCTTTAATTAGTTGTGTTAGTGAATTAAAGGAGTGGATGGATAAAAACTACTTGTCTTTAAACACAGATAAAACAGAGAT
The DNA here is from genome assembly GCF_016835505.1 of Polypterus senegalus. NCBI lineage: Eukaryota > Metazoa > Chordata > Cladistia > Polypteriformes > Polypteridae > Polypterus > Polypterus senegalus. Next base: position 111,961,229 of record NC_053168.1, read on the forward strand.
GTTGAATTTGGAGGGAATGACGCTGATCACAATATTCTGTCATCATTTAACTCAGTTGGAATAGCCATTAATTTTACTGAATCAACACGCAATCTAGAAGTTATCTTTGACTCTAGCATGTCATTTAAAGCGCATATTACAAAGTTGTCCAAATCATGTTTCTTCCATCTTAAAAATGTTGGGAAATTAAGGTGCTTTCTAAATAAACAGGATTCTGAGAAATTAATTCATGCATTTATTTCTAGTAGGATTGACTACTGCAATGCAGTGTTCACTGGATGTTCAAACTGTTCTTTGTAAAGTCTCCAGTTAATCCAAAATGCTGCTGAATTATTACAAGAACAAGAAAATACAAACACATAACTCCAGTTCTTAAATCTTTACACTGGCTCCCGGTTAACTTTAGGGCAGATTTCAAAATCCTTCTTTTAACATATAAAGCATTAAATGGCCAAGGTCCGGCTTACTTGTCTGAACTTATCATGACTTATAAACCAGAGCGCACATTAAGATCTCAAGATGCTGGTCTGCTTATGAGTCCAAGGATTAATAAAATAACAGTGGGAGGTCAAGCTTTTAGTTACAGGGCCCCTAAAATGTGGAATGGTCAGCCTGCTGCTACAACAGATGCCCCTTCTGTCTCAGCTTTTAAATCCCGGCTGAAGACTCACTACTTCAGTTTAGCATATCCTGACTAGAGCTGCTGATTAACTGTACATACTGCATCTCTGTTGTTAGTCATTAGCACTAAAACATAAGTAACATGATGGTTATAACTGGATGCTAACCCTCACCAATTCTGTTTCTCTTCTTGGTACTCAAATGTGGCAATTGGTACCACGGCCTCCCTGCCAAGTTGTTTTACCTGCCTATGGTAAAGTCATACCTAATGGAGGATCACAAAGAAATTGTGGGAAAAAGGGGTCCTTTTATCGGATTAGCGCTATTTCAGCCGTGGAATGGCCAAATGGGGGAGGCAGCTTGATAGATGAGGTCTCCAGGACTCTAAACAAATCCAAATCATATTTTGGGATATCATCTACTGTTAAATTCTACTCCGTACTTCTAAAATTTTTATTTTCATACTGTATTGAGGATTTGTTCTGTTCTTTGTATTGTACTGTATTGTATTGACCCCCTTCTTTCTGATACTGACTGTACACCCAGCCTACCTGGAAAGGGGGTCTCTCTTTGCCTTTCCCAAGATTTCTTCTATTTTTTCCCTACAAGGGTTTTTTTGGGAGTTTTTCTTGTCTTCTTAGAGAGTCAAGGCTGGGGGTCTGTCAAAAGGCAGGGCTTGTTAAAGCTCATTGTGGCACTTCTTGTGTGATTTTGGGCTATACAAAAATAAATTGTATTGTATTGCATGTGACTAAAAATAAAATCGTGGGGCACCCATAAAAGAATTAAATTCAATTAAAATATATAGACTTGTTAAAGTGAAATTTCTAACAAGCTTAACTATGGAAAGGAAATTACACATCATATAAAACTTGATTGGAGTAGGTAGGAATCGTGTCACTTAAAATCATTGTTTTTATACATATATTTTTTAGGCACCCTAATGTCCAACAGTTCTCGGCATGTTACAAAAACCTTCACTTGGGAAAGTGATTTGAGAGAAATGACATTAGCGACAGAGTGGAATCGAACCTATAATCTTAAAGTGAAACATAACATTCACTCATGTTCATTTCTCATTTCAGAAAATCCACACCACAGTGAAAACTTACTCATGTGAGGTGCTAGAAATGTGTGTTTGTCTATTGGAGACTCAAATCTTTAATCTTTCTTAAAAAGGCCCAACACTTTACCCACTGAGCCAATATTGCCAAATCACTGAAAACAGTATTTAACCAAATTTGTATATAAATAATGAAAAGTTCGTAAAATTTCCAAAAAGAAAAAAAGTTTGGTTGTGTAGATTGGTCCGACCATTTGATTGAACATCCAACACACTAACTAACCACTTCACCAATGCTGCTTTAGATGGATGGATGGATGGATAGATACTTTATTAATCCCAAGGGGAAATTCACATAATCCAGCAGCAGTATACTGATACAAAAAACAATATTAAATTAAAGAGTAATAAAAATGCAGGTAAAAACAGACAATAACTTTGAATAATATTAGTGTTTACCCCCCCAGGTGGAATTGAAGAGTTGCATAGTGTGAGGGAGGAACGATCTCCTCAGTCTGTCACTGAAGCTACTCCTCTGCCTGGAGATGACACTGTTCAGTGGATGCAGTGGATTCTTCATGATTGACAGGAGTTTGCTTAGCGCCCGTCGCTCTGCTACAGATATTAAACTGTCCTGCTTCATTCCTACAATAGAGCCTGCCTTCCTAAAAATTTTGTCCAAGTGTGAGGCGTCCATCTTTATGCTGCCTCCCTAGCACACCACCGCGTAGAAGAGGGCACTCGCCACAACCGTCTGGTAGAACATCTGCAGCATCTTATTGCAGATGTTGAAGGACGCCAACCTTTTAAGAAAGTATAGTCGGCTCTGACCTTTCTTACACAGAGCATCAGTATTGGCAGTGCAGTCCAATTTATCATCCAGCTGCACTCCCAAGTATTCATAGGTTTGCACCCTCTGCACACAGTCACCTCTGATGATCATGGGGTCCATGAGGGACCTGGGCCTGCTTAACTGTCATATTGAAGTAATTTGACTAAACTTCAACACCAATTAATCAAAATGTTTTGTTTTTCTTTTTTTTTTTTTTTTATTAATTTTGTCTACATTGGTCGTGAACCTTAGACCATTTCATCGAAAGTCCAATACGCTAACCACTTGACCATTACATATACACACTGCTGAACGCACGTGGAGGAAATGCGGTCTGATCAGCTGCTGTCTTTCTGCTGCTGCTGCCAAGCTGTGTGTTCTGCTTGTCGCTCTGCGTGTCGATCATTTAAAAGCCTGTACAGCAGCTGTCCTTTTATCTCACTGCCTTGTCTTGCGTGATGTCAAATTGTCTTTCCGAGAAGATCACGTATCTTCTCCCTTCAAGCCTTCCAAGATTTTCTTTTTTACAATAGAGATATAAACTGTGTATACATGCACACACTAGGGGGCTTTGCCCCTCCTCATTTTGCAAGCCCACCACCTCCCCCTGACCGCTGGGCACACCACGTGCCACCCCCTTTGCATCTCTGCTGCTCACGTTGTGAAGGGGGTGGCTGAACGCATGCTTTGGAGATGTGGACTGATCCCCTGCATGCTTACTGCTCCTCAGGCTGTACTGCTTCTCGCGCTGAACGTCAATCATTTCAAAGCCTGTACAGCAGTTGTCCTTTGGTCTCACTGCTATGTCTTGTAGGACATTTTTAACAGCTGGGAGCACATGAAGTGCGTCTGCCAAAAGCATTCCAACAACTGCGAGGTTAGATGTCCATGAACTTGCTTGAAATTGTTTGTAAATAGGGCGTGATGTGCAAAAGTCACCGTCTCATGGGTCTTGCTCCCTAAGATTGTAATGTATACTCTCACTTGATGTCAAAGTGTCTCTGTAAGATGGTCACGTCTCAACCCAAGATTTTTTATTTATTTATTTATATATACAGGCAGTCCCCAGGTTACGTACGAGATAGGGACTGTAGGTTTGTACTTAAGTTGAATTTGTACTTAAGTTGAATTTGTATGTAAGTCGGAACAAGTACATTATTATAATAAATGCTATTGTTGACTAACTGTAACCAAGTGCTCTGCCAATGAATGATGGAGTGTCACCTCTTTCTGACCTTTTTATTATTTTTTATTTATTTTCAATGTTGATGGTTTTTCTCTTCTTTACTGTATCACCAGCATTTGCATCAGATTTGTGTTTCAGACACATTCTTGAAGGGTGAAGACAAAAGGTTAAGATGAGCTCTTCTGCACAGCACTGTACACGCTATCACAGCAGGAAGACACCAGACGTCAACACGTCTAATGTATAGGGTGGTCCAGATCTAATTATGCAATTTTCATTATGCTATAACATATTCAGTTTATTACATAGAAAATCACCCGAAAAATCCCGGACCATCGAGAAGTGTGCAAACTGACGACATGAAGAATTGTCTTCGCGCTGAACTGCAATCGTCCCTGCATAAATCAAAGTCATACAGACGATCTGGATTTGCATAATTAGATCTGGGCCACCCTATACTGACAAGAGACAACTTCCTACTATGTGCGTAACAGTACAAGCAGGCTTGCTATTGAAAATGAATGGGGGCAGCGAAGGGCGGTTCACCAGCCCACCTCACAGTCACCTCCACTACAGTATGCTGCCTGCAGTGTCCACCGCACCACTGCCCCATTCAACACACAGCCATCAGAGGCACACTACAATGCTTGCAGCATTACTAGCCGCCCATCTAGAATGAACAGGCAGCCGTGTGTGGTAGGCAGGCAGTGAAACCGCTTGCTGCCAGGAGCTGCCTGAGGTGACGCTACACTGCGTGAGCAGCGAAATTGCCCCCCTCCAGCCACCGCTTGCAGAGTCCCCAGGCAGAAGATGACGGATGTCGTAGGTCGGATGTCCATAACCTGGGGACTACCTATATATATACACACACACACATACACATAGTAATCCCTCCTCGATTGTGGGGGTTGCGTTCCAGAACCCCCCGTGATAGGTGAAAATCCGTGAAGTAGAAACCATATGTTTGTATGGTTATTTTTAGATATTTTTAGCCCTTATTAACTCTCCCACACTGTTTATGATTATTTCCCGCACAGTTATAAAGCATAAACCCTTTGTATTCTCTTAGATATTAGGTAAGATTCATTGAAATTCTGTATGTAAACACACTGTTTATATACAGTAAAACCTAAATATTATTTTAAAGATATCGAGTGTCTCCGATATCACTTATGTTACAGCCATGATGACAGGTCACCAGCAATAAATACATACAATGCAAGAAAAATTGTATACAGTAAATGTGTGTACAGTGACACTAAATGTACATACATGTACTAAGTACTGTAAGTAGAAAATTAATTATGGTTACTCACCAACAATGACACGATGACTTGTCCGATAACGATGAGTTTAGTTTTACTGTTACAGCTCTTCTAAAGGAGCCTCTTCAGGCAACTGTGTAGCACCACCGTTGTTCTTCTTCCAGTAGTCTTCAATCCAAATCCCTAAAGCAGATTCCATCCAGACTACTGCCTTATTACATCCACTTACAACTCCTTTTGCACCCTGGTTAAAAGGACACTGTGGCTGTAGATCTTATATTTCTTTCCTACTTTTTAAATAAAAAGAATCGTAGCCTCATTGATGCCGTAATGGCGTCCTACAGCAGTGTAGCTTTTCCCTTCCTTCAACATATCCAAAACGTTTACCTTTTCGGCAATCGTTAACATCTTCCGTTGGCGCTTGGGCACGGCCCCTGAAGCAGTAGCAGCAGCAGATCGTTTTGGAGCCTTAATGAAGGGCTTGACTATGCACAAAGATAAACACAAAAGAGCACAAAAGTGAACTCTTTACACAGCGAAACACATTGATGCTGAATGAGCGAGACGAGACTTCCTGGTTAACGCAGCAGAATCAAATTCAACGCTCTGTCGCTGAGCCATTCAGCACACAGGAACTTAACTGCATGCTCTGATTGGTTAGCTTCTCAGCCATCCGCCAATAGCGTCCCTTGTATGAAATCAACTGGGCAAACCAACTGAGGAAGCATGTGCAGGAAGTAAAAAGACACATTGTCCGCAGAACCCGCAAAGCAGCGAAAAATCCGCGTTATATATTCAGATATGCTCACATATAAAATCCGCAATAGAGTGAAACCGCGAAAGTCAAAGTGCGATATAGCGAGGGATTACTGTACATATATTTTCCCATGCATGAGTGGATGTTAACCACATTTTCCACTGCAATTAAAGCAGTAGACTGACTAAGAATAACCTATTCCACTGTCATGAGAATTGTACATTTTAATGTACACATTAAGTATTAATACAGGTTTGCATGGCCCCATAAAGTGATAGTTTTCAAGGGGTGGCACTAATGAAGAGAAGGAATCACATTGCATGACAATTGCAGTCAAAATATAGAATCTTTTTATAGAACAAATTTTGCAAACAACTTAAAACAAAAATTTTAACAACATATTGTCAACCATCCAAAGAGGCATTTACGCTTAATAAAATATCCAGAGGTGCTTGTCAAAAGTTGTATTGCACTGAACATGTATAAGAAAAAGGAATAAATAGTAAATATATTTTTTTGTTAACAATCTCTCTCCACTGACACGTTAAAGTGACTTTTTAAACAACTTTCCCATCATTAAACTGCATAATATTTAAACTAACAAATCCATCCATTTTCCAACCCGCTGAATCCGAACACAGGGTCACGGGAGTCTGCTGGAGCCAATCCCAGCCAACACAGGGCACAAGGCAGGAATGCAGGGTGCCAACCCACCACAGGACACACACAAACACACCCACACTCCAAGCACACACTAGGGCCAATTTAGAATCGCCAATCCACCTAACTGGCATGTCTTAGGACTGTGGGAGGAAACCGGAGCGCCCAGAGAAAACCCACGCAGACACTGGGAGAACATGCAACCTCCACGCAGGGAGGACCTGGGAAGCGAACCAAGGTCTCCTAACTGCGAGGCAGCAGCGCTACCGCTGCGCCACCGTGCCGCCCAAACTAACAAATAATAACAGTAAAATAAATAATAGTGCAACTTCCAGTAACAATACTATATACTATTTATAATGCTATTTGTGGTATAGTGGCATCTTAAAAAAAAAAAAGTCCGTTTTTAAATCCAGTTCACCGTGTCTGTCTCCGTGGGCGCGATTCCACAACTGCAGAGAGTTGATGAGTTGATTGGGGGGAGTCGCACCCAATCGTTCTCTATTGCTTCATCGGCTTACTGCGGCATGTGAATAAGGCGCTGCGCTCATGGAGATGTATATTTATAGGCCAGCAGGATAAGGGAAAGCAGAAAAGAAAAGAAGGGAAAAGGCTGTCATGCGAGACAATACAGACACCAGGACAGTGAAGGCAGCACGTTCCTCTGTGAGGAAGCGCAGGCTGAGGCGATCTAGGGCCTGGTTCATCCCACTGATTAAGCATGTAGAGTGGGGCGAGCGAAATGTAAGAACTCCCAATGGATCTGAGGAGCGACTGAGTGAGTGCGAAGGGAGACGGGAGGTGTGCCGACCTCGGATGGTCTGGCTGTGCAGTGTGATGGCACCAAAGACAGGAGTTGGCAGAAAGCAGTTTGTGCTGCAAAGGCTCCGCCAGCAACGCCCGTAAAGGATGAACTGGGGAGACAGAAGGTGGTGTGCTGCAATCGGGCAAGGAGAAAGACTGCATTTTAACCTCTATTTTAACGGATTTATTTATTATGGATTTTATCCTCGCGTTTCACTGGTTTTATGAATTTACTATTCATTTGGGTACTGTATGTTTCTGAACACTGCACAATAGTCACTTTTGGTTTTACTTTTGAATGTTTTTAACAAAAGCACTTGAGCACTTTCCACCATCCCCTGGCTTCGATTTCTCAGCTCATCTCAGTCATAATTATCAACAGTGTTGGTTCAACAGACTCCCATGTGGGAACAAGGAGTCTGTAGGTGACTGGCATCATAATACTATTACACAGTAACCAGGTACATTACACAGTATTGGGGGAAAAAAAAAAAAAAAAAAAATTGCTTGCATGTGGAAGATTTTACTGTGAACAAACAACATGCGGTCAAAGGAGCTCTCCATGCAGGTGAAAGAAGCCATCCTTAAGTTGCGAAAACAGAAAAAACCCATCTGGGAAATTGCTACAATATTACGAGAGGCAAAATCTACAGTTTGGTAGATCCTGGAAAAGAAAGCAAGCACTGGTGAACTCAGCAACGCAAAAAGACCTGCACGTCCACAGAAGACAACAGTGGTGGATGATCGCAGAATCATTTTCATGGTGAAGAGAAACCCCTTCACAACAGCCAACCAAGTGAACAACACTCTACAGGGGGTCGGCGTATCGATATCCAAGTCTACCATAGAGAGAAGACTGCATGAAAGGAAATACAGAGGGTACACTGCAAGGTGCAATCCACTCATAAGCCTCAAGAACAGAAAGGCTAGATTGGACTTTGCTAAAAAAACATCTAAAAAAGCAACACAGTTCTGGAAAAACATTCTTTGGGCAGATGAAACCAAGATCAACCTCTACCAGAATGATGGCAAGAAAAAGTATGGAGAAGGCGTGGAAAAGCTCATTATCCAAAGTATACCACATCATCTGTAAAACACGGTGGAGGCAGGCAGTGTGATGGCTTGGGCGTGCATGGCTGCCAGTGGCATTGGGACACTAGTGTTTATTGATGATGTGACACAGGACAGAAGCAGCCGAATGAATTCTGTGGTGTTCAGAGACATACAGTCTGCTCAAATCCAGCTAAATGCAGTCAAATTGATTGGGCGACGTTTCATGATACAGAAGGACAATGACCCAAAACATACAGCCAAAGCAACCCAGGAGTTTATGAAAGCAAAGAAGTGGAAAATTCTTAAATGGCCAAGTCAGTCACCTGATCTTAACCCAATTGAGCATGCATTTCACTTGTTGAAGACTAAACTTCAGACAGAAAGGTCCACAAACAAACAGCAACTGAAAGCCGCTGCAGTAAAGGCCTGGCAAAGCATTAAAAAGGAGGAAACCCAGCATCTGGTGATGTCCATGAGCTTAAGACTTCAGGCTGTCATTGCCAGCAAAGGGTTTTCAACCAAGTATTAGAAATAAACATTTTATTTCCAGTTATTTAATTTGTCCAATTAATTTGAGCCCCTGAAATAAAGGGATTGTGTTAAAAAAATGCTTTAATTGCCTCACATTTTTTATGCAATCGTGTTGTTTAACCCACTGAATTAAAGCTCAAAGTCTGCACTTCAACTGCATCTGAGTTGTTTCATTTAAAATTTATTGTGGTAATGTACAGAACCAAAATGAGAAAAAAGTTGTCTCTGTCCAAAAATTTTTATGGACCTAACTGTGTGTGTGTGTATGTGTATGTATATATGTATATATATATATATATATATATATATATATATATATATCAAAATACCAACCAGGAGAAGTAGTGTGTTAAAGAAGCAATGAAAAGAAAAGGAAACATTTTGAAAATAACGTAACATGATTGTCAATGTAATTGTTTTGTCACTGTTGTGAGTGATGAGTGTTGCTGTCATATATATATATATATATATATATATATATATATATTTACACACACACAAACATATATATACATATACACATATACATACACACATACACACACAGCTATTTCGTATCAGTGCAATACGCTGCTTGTTAAAACGGATAACTCCCGCTCTTACGTGCAAGTCTGCGTGGATATTATGAACTATCGTATTTGTTCAAGTTCTATTTAAATTTTAAATAGAAGGAATTTTTATTTAGTCGACAGAAATATCTTTGGTAGGAATGGTAAAACAGACAGGAATATTATTCTGAATAAATCAACTCAAACCTTAAACAACTTATAATATTTTGCTCTCCATAAAAATATATCCTGTCTAAATTATACAAGTTAGAAATAAAGTAAACGTTAAAAGAACAAACATTCAAATTTCTTTACTCTTATGTAATTTTATATAAAAATAAACTTAGATTTTAAATATCCCAAAAGATTTTGCTCTCCATAAAAATATATCCTGTCAAAATTATACAAATTCAAATATGAACATGCTGCATAACAAAACCTGGAAATATAAATAAAATGTGTTCCTTTCAGCAATAACAAATCAAATCATTCAGTTGTCTTTGCTCATATGTCATTTTAGAGCTGGACGCCTGGCATCTTTTTTGGCACAGGTTCGTTTCTGTTTGGTGTGAGGTTCTGTGTTGTGGAGATTCTCAGGATGGATTGCAGGTGCTCATCAGTGAGGCGACTCCTGTGTGCTGTTTTGTTAGTCTTTATCACTGAGAAGAGCTTCTCACACAGATATGTGCTACCAAACATGCACAAGGTTCGAGCCGCATGTAGACGGACTTTTTGTTCTTCAAAGTCACCAAAGCGCCGTGCAAACTCAGTGCGCTCAGTTTATCAGCAAAGTGCGATTTGGGAACACCGTAGTGACGACTTGGTTTAACATTACTTGGCAACAGGGAAAGTGGGGCAAGGTGCACTGGTGCATTTGTGTCTCCCATAAAAGCAGCTTCACTTGAAATCACTTTGTGATTGTGCACGGGTAAAACGTCCGCTGAAGTGTCAGATTCTTATTTAATTCTTCTGCTTTCTGTATCTTCTGCATTGCATTCAGGTCTTTCAGGTTACCCTGATGTTTTGTGTCATAGTGCCGTCTTAGATTAAATTCTGTAATTACAGCCACATTAGCTCCACAAATGAGACACACGGGTTCAGTAAACATATACTCAGCCTCCCATCGGTTTTAAAGGCTCTATTTTCAGAATCAACTTTTCTCTTCAGCATCGTGTGAGCTAGCTTCGCAATAACTTGCAGCATCATAAGGTAGACTTGATTAACGCGTAAGTGTTCGGCAAGGCAGCTGAAGCGCTGCATTATGGGATCTGTAGTTTATTGTGTTACCAGCGCTTCATATACCGGGCCATTAATAACAATAATACAGTATATAAAATGATGGGCGGATATAATTACGCCGGGCGGATGTGGCCCGCGCCCTTGAGTTTGACACATATGGACTAAATAGAACTTGAAAAGATATATTTTTCAAATGTGATCGCAATTCAGATAGAGTTGACGCAAGACTACAGCCTGCATGCCTCAATAAGTCATCCTCCCTCGCTCTTACTTTTTACCGCTCATCTAATGAATACACTGAGTATGGCTTTACCAAAACAATCATTGATGGCTAATAAAGTATCCATTATTCGAGTATGTAGATCGGGATATATATATACATATATATATACCCGCGTATCGCAGCACAGAAGTAGTGTGTTAAAAAAGCTAGAAAAGAAAAGGGAACATTTTAAAAATAACGTAACATGACTGTCAATATACAGTATTTGTTTTGTGAGTGTTACTGAGTGTTGCTGTCATCAAGGATTTGATTATCATTATTTCTTTCAATCAGGTTCGTATTTGTAGGATGTGTTGTGTTCAAGTTACATTCCGTGTTTGTCAATCGCTGTAAAGATGACAGGTTTCATTCATCGATTCGTTTCTTACTGCATCAATAAACAGCTCGTCTTCTTCTTTATCTGAGACCTGACACACTGCATGCACGGGTTTTTTACACTGTCTTCCTTTAGCGGGACATTGACTTTTTCCACCGTGTGCTTTGTTTCCGCAGTAGCTGGATTTATGAATATGCTTGTATGTATCAGACGCGCTTCATATTTTTGCTGCCTTTTCAATTGTGTAATTCGGTTTTGTTCAGCTCTTTGGAACTGTTGCTTTTATCTGTGCACGCGCCAGTTCACGTGAGCCGCTCGGTGTACATGCATCGAAGGTTCCCAGCTGTGCTGGTGCCATGTCGTGCTATGTCCATGGCTGTATTTAATGTTACCTTAGTCCTGGCACTTAAAACTTTCTCTCGCAGTTTCGCTGAGTTTGTGTCAAACACCACCCTGACCATCTCATCTTCCTCTGCATAAGCACAGTCCTTCACCCGTGAATATTTAGTGGCAGTTTGCTATTGGATTGCCGCTGACGGACGGCCTTATATGGGCAGGCACTAAATTACAAACGCCAGCGCAGCCTGTCTATGAACTTAATTTAAAGTGTAGGTTTACATCGTGCTTTGTTTCCGAAGTAGCAGAACTCATGAATATGGTTGTATATGTCACTCGCTCGCTTCTTATTGTTTCGCTGCCTTCTCAATTATATAATGCATGTTTTCTTCAGCGCTTTTGAGGTCTTCCTGGTTTTCTATGTACTGCGTGATTACGTGAGGCGTGATGATGTCACACAAACTCCCCCACGGCGTTCAAGCTCATCTCCATTACAGTAAATGGAGAAAACAGCTTCCAGTTATGACCATTACGCGTAGAATTTCGATATAAAACCTGCCCAACTTTTGTAAGGAAGCTGTAAGGAATGAACCTGCCAAATTTCAGCCTTCCACCCACACGGGAAGTTGGAGAATTAGTGATGAGTCAGTGAGTGAGTGAGTCAGTGAGTGAGTGAGGGCTTTGCCTTTTATTAGTATATATATATATATACATACATATACATATACATATATATATATATATATATATATATATATATATATATATATATATATAGTGGTAGATGGCCAGGGGCCTTACAAGGGCGGGACACCCTTCAGATGAGAGGACTGGGGGAGGGGACATGTCAACAGTCATACCTTCCCCGGGACACGAGAGGGCAGCCCCCCTGGTTTGCATCGGGGCCAAAGGACTAACGCTTGGAAGCTCAAGCCTGTTGGGGGACCATGGCCACCGCCAGGGGGCATTTGGACAATCCTAGAGCCTTGGACTGCAGCACTTCCACCACCCCAGGAAGTGGTGCAAGAAGAACGTCAGGAAACTCCTAACCTGGAGCACACCTGGGTGAACTATAAATGGGGCCCGCCTCACTCCATTCAGGGAGCCAGACTCAGGAGGCAGAGGAAAAAGCTTGCAGGAGAGGAGTGAAGGTTGCAGGAAAAGAGAAAGAAAACACAGTAAAAGACAAAACAAAAAACTGTGAGCATTGTTGATTGGGGCACAATGTGTACAAAATAATCTGAAAATTAAAGTGTGTGTTTTGCGACTTCTGTGTGTCCTGTGTCATTCTGTGATTCGGGCATCTTCCACAATATATTATATATATATATATATATATATATATATATATATATATATATATATATATATATATACACATACATACATACATACATACATACATACATACAGTAATACCTCGTTATATTGCGCTTCGACTTTCGCGGCTTCACTCTATCGCGGATTTTAAATGTAAGCACATCTAAATACAGTATATATATCACAGATTTTTCGCTGGTTCGCGGCTTTCTGCGGACAATGTGTCTTTTAATTTATGGCACATGCTTCCTCAGTTTGTTTGCCCAGTTGATTTCATACAAGGGACGCTATTGGCGGATGGCTTAGAAGCTACCCAATCAGAGCATGTATTACATATTAACTAAAACTCCTCAATGCTATAAGATATGCTTCCCGCGCGGTGCTTGATTGTTTGCTTCTCTCTGTCTCTCTCACTCTCTCTGCCTGACGGAGGGGTGTGAGCAGAGGGGCTGTTTGCCTAGAAAATACGACGCTCCTCTACAAAATGCCGCTTTATCGCGGTGCTTCTGCATACTTAAAAGCACGTATTGATTTTTTGATTATATGCTTTTCTTAGCGAGCACGCTCTCTCTCTCTGACATTCTCTGCTCCTGACGGCGCTCCTTTGAAGAGAAGATATGTTTGCATTCTTTTAATTGTGAGAAAGAACTGCCATCTCAGTCTTGTCATGGAGCACAGTTTAAACTTTTGACTAAAGGGTGTTATTTCATGTCTAGAGGGCTCTAATAATGTTAACAGTGTGGGAGAGTTTATAAGGGCTTAAAATATATAAAAATAACCATACAAACATATGGTTTCTACTTCATGGATTTTCCAAATAGGAGGGAAACTTACAATTGACCCCCTTAAATACTCTTTTTCATTATAGGATTTACCTGTGTATGTAGGTCAGGGGTCACTGAGCTTACCAAACCAATTTGAGTTCCAATAATTAGTTCTAAAAGTTTTGGAATCAATAAAATGACAACGGTGCCCAAATTTATGCACCTGCCTGATTTTGTTTGAACAATTATTGTACACTTTCTGTAAATCCAATAAACTTCATTTCACTTCTCAAATATCAGTGTGTGTGTCTCCTATATGATATATTTAGATTGTCCAAACTTTTGCATCCCACTGTATATATATGGCCTTAATTCTAAGCAGTATGTGTGGAGACAACCAGACACTGCTCATCACTTGTCCAATACAGTCCCCACAGTGAAGCATGGCAGTGGCAGCATCATGCTGTGGGGGTGTTTTTCAGCTGCAGGGACAGGACGACTGGTTGCTATTGAGGGAAAGATGAATGCGGCCAAGTACAGGAATATCTTGGACAAAAACCTTCTCCAGAGTGCTAATGACCTCAGACTGGGCCGAAGGTTTACCTTCCAACAAGACAATGACCCTAAGCACACAGCTAAAATAACGAAGGAGTGGCTTCACAACAACTCTGTGACTGTTCTTGAATGGCCCAGCCAGAGCCCTGACTTAAACCCAATTGAGCATCTCTGGAGAGACCTAAAAATGGCTGTCCACCAACGTTTACCATCCAACCTGACAGAACTGTAGAGGATCTGCAAGGAGGAATGGCAGAGGATCCCCAAATCCAGGTGTGAAAAACTTGTTGCATCTTTCCCAAGACTCATGGCTATATTAGCTCAAAAGGGTGCTTCTACTAAATACTGAGCAAAGGGTCTGAATACTTAGGACCATGTGATATTTCAGTTTTTCTTTTTTAATAAATCTGCAACAATTTAAAAAATTTTTTTTTTTGTCTGTCAATATGGGGTGCTGTGTGTACATTAATGAGGGAAAAATTAATTTAATTGATTTGAGCAAATGGCTGCAATATAACAAAGAGTAAAAAATTAAAGGGGGTCTGAATACTTTCCGTACCCACTGTGTATATATATATATATATATATATATATAAAATATATGTGTATATATATATATATATATGTGTATATATATATATGTGTATATATATATATATATATATGTGTATATATATATATATATATATATATATATATATATATATATACAGTATATAGTGTTAAATCAACCCAGTCACAGACAGGCACAGTGACACACAAGTCCCAAGCACACGTTTTACTTTCTTTTCGTTTCTTTACACAGCACACAGTGCCCAAATTAGCCACAATTAATGCACAGCCTCTTTCTCTCTCTTCTCTTGTCCTTTCTACTGCTGCCTCCATTCCTCTCCTGTAAGCTCTGTCATTCACCTCCTGACTCCAGATCCTCAAATGAAGTGAGGCGGCTTCTCTTATAGTGCACCCAGAAGTGCTCCAGATGCGCTCCCATTAGCTTCTGGCAGCACTCTTGGGTGTGGCAGAAGTACTGCATGGACACCCGGAGGCACTCAAGGTGTCCTCAGATCTTCTTTTGGCAGCACTTCCGCAATTGTCCAGGTGCCCCCTGGCAGTGGCCATGGGCCCAAGAAGGTTTGAGCTTCCAATCTCCAATCTTGTGGCCCCCGATGTAAAACAGGTGGGCTACCCTCGTGTCCCAAGAGAGGTATTGTCTCTCTCCTGGTCCTTCCATTTTCGAGGCAAAAGCCCCAGCCATTCACCACTATATATATATATATGTAATCACTAAAAGTATAACACAAGGAAATGAGAAATTTAAATTTAAAGTAATTAACGTACAAATCCCAGGTTAAAACTGATGAAATATTGCATATAACTGGAGATCAGCATGCATGTAAAGTTTGAATGAATTCGGTAAAAAATTGATTGCAAAATTTGACCTAGACATACAGAGAGGGCAAGCTGAATAAAATTGTGTAGCAAGAATAAAAAACCATAATAATTAAAGAAAAGAAAATTTAGAAACAAAATAACATCGTAATCGTTATAAACAAAGCAGCTATCAATAAAATCATCTTTCTATTGATGCCTAATATTCTGTAGACAGTTGTTGGGCTTGATCCGGCCATTGAAAAACTTTTGAGTAGTGTGGCAGAGTGTATTTTTGTTATGTTATCATATTAGTTTGTTTGGTGGTATTTGGTGCATCCTGTGGTGCCTGATTTCCGAAAACGTTTAAAGTTTTATTGAAAGTCTAACATCTTCAGTAGGATTCATGTAATATAGCTATCTGTCTAAAACGTTAAAGAATTTATCTGCTAGGACCATTCCTTAACCAAGGCTCTACTGCAAGCTCTTCCAGGTTGCTTTGCTAGCACAGAACCAGATATTGAAGGCAGGCTGTGTGAGGTACTACGCAAGTTTTAAGAGAGCAATGCATCTTCTGCTGACTAGAAAACAATTTACTCCTACGTACACATCTAGGGTCTATTCTTTGTTACTGACAGAGGGGGTCTCATCACATATAATATGAGGACAAACTGGGTATAAGGATCATAGGGCACTCTGGTAAGTGCATTAACTCTGGTAATACATGGTGCTTAGCAGCATTCAGGACACAATGTTGCTGATGGTATCTGCAGCGTGTAATTAAGTAAGTGGAACAAGCTGTGGACAGAAGGGTGATTGCCCACTTTTAACAATGAATATTTTTCATAGTTCCTCCACCTTAATGCAGCCCAAGCTTTGCTGCTGCTATGAAGACATTTACTCTTGACTTGAGCATAATTGTGACTTATAGACACAATTTTACAATCTTCAGAGGGGTTTTACATTCTTACAATTCATTTATGTGCATTTTTCCTCCATTAAAAATGAAAGGAAAATGTTGTTTTTTTTATTAACATATTATTAGCAACTTATTGTCATTGCAGGGTGTACCATTTTAATGAGAGCTCATTTTATTTGACACATAACTAGGAACATCAATGAGGTGACTTAAAAGCAAGGAAATAAAGAGTGTCAGTATTCCATTTTTGAAATCTTACAGATGAATGCATTATACAATGCCATGCTGTTAATTGAAGTCAACATAAGCAAACAGCAAATTATAATGAATATTCAGTACTGAAAATGTGATACATGGAGGACTAAGGTGCACTTAGAAGTCGGGCTGGCCAATTGGTTTGTTATGGAAATAAACATTGACTCATAAAAAACAATTTCCAATTAAACCAAAAATAATGTGAAAAAATAAAACAACCTGATTCTCATACATAGAAGCCTTAAACTGCATTGCTAATACCTCATCAAACATTGTTATCAGGAGGATGATAATAATCAAAATAATAATGTTTTATTTATATAGCACCTTTCCCATTCTCAAGGCACTTCATGGAGTCTCAGAAATAAACAGCAGGGTATGTATAATATTGGATACAAATGTTTCCTGAATAGAACACTAAAACAGATACAGGATGTACAAAGTATTAATTAACTAGAATAAAAGACAAATTATAGTAACATACTAAATTCAATACTAAAAGAAAAGCCTAGCAATAACATCATTTGTGATATAACACACACACACACAAATTATACTGACCATGTGGACAGACAGGAAGACTGAAAGAGGGGGCAGAATGTCAAGTCAAGTTAAAATGAGTTAAATGGCTTCCTAAACAGATGAGTTTTAAGTTGTTTTTTAAAAGAATGAATGGAGTCAGCTGATCTAATTAATTTAGGGAGGTCATTCCAAAGTCTGAGCGCTTTACAGCTAAAGGCCCTGTCACCCATAGAGTGCAGGTTAGTGTGGGGCACAACAAGACTGCTAGAATCAGAAGACCTTAGAGGGCGAACAGCAGCATAGCGATGGAGAAGGTCACTGATGTAGTCCAGTGCAAGGCCATTTAAAGCTTTGTAGAATAGATCCAGTAAGACGCAGAGGCTCAAATACTGTTAATCACTGCCCATTTAGTGTACAATTTAGGTTCAAACATATTACTGCATATTAATTGCATTGTTGGGGAAAAATACTCCTTTTTAGATACCCCATCAAAACCCTCCCAAGTGGACTAACAGTATCAACATGCAGTAAGCATAGGATATTTCTTATTACTGCATTGTAGGAGTTGTGTCAGAAGTTAAGTGGTTTAAGTGGTTAAACATGGCATGCACCATTAATGGCTACTGGCTAATTACTATCCAAAATTTTCTTTGCAATAACTATCCATCCATTTTCCAACCCGCTGAATCCAAACACTGGGTTGCGGGGGTCTGCTGGAGCCAATCCCAGCCAACACAGGGCACAAGGCAGGAACCAATCCTGGGCAGGGTGCCAACCCACCGCAGGACACACACAAAACACACCAAGCACACACTAGGGCCAGTTTAGAATCACCAATCCACCTAACCTGCATGTCTTTGGACTGAGGGAGGAAACCCACGTAGACGCAGGGATTACAAGTACACTCCATGAAGGGAGGACCCGGGAAGCGAACCCAGGTCTCCTAACTGTGAGGCAGCAACGCTACCACTGCGCCACCGTGCCACCCTGCAATAACTAATATGGGAGAATTCTACCAAGTATAGTTTATTTTTAAGAAAAATTTGCAAAAACTTTATTTCCGGAAAAAAAAAAAAAAATGGTATCCATTGCTCAAATTTAACAATGTTTTGTCTAAATAAAAGCAAATCTTAACTTTCACGCTTTAATTTTTTTAACCTGGTACCCACAACACCATTCCAGAAGAGTTGATGTTAGGTAGAACCAGCAGTGGACAGGACACTAGCCTAATATAGGGCACACACTGTGCAAATCCACCAATCACGCCAAAATGCACAGGGACTCTCGATGGAATATAGCACCACCAGAGGAAATTCACATAAAAAGAGGGTGTGCATATATAAACTATGAAAGGTTTAAACACTGTGAGGGATGAGCTATCAGCTCCTGAATAATTAGCACACATATTCACAATCCAAAAATATGTCTTTTGTTTACCTATAATAATGAGCTATAAAAGCAGACCGTAACACAAAGTGCAATCAACACACATTCATGCTTAGGGCAGCCTGTTCAACAGCCACGTTGATAGTCTCCTAGTCGGACATGATGAATAGATGCACTTCAGATTTTTTTGCATGTCTGTTGTGCTCTTTGATGACCTGCTGCCTCTTATTCAGCTCTTTGTTCATTTTACTGGCACCCACATAACTAGACTCTCCTCGAAATTCACCACTTTGGAAAAAATGCACTGTGCCATGTACATTGCTGCATTTCATGTGCAGCGCACGCCACTTACACGCTGGGGTGTGTCTTTGTATTGGATGCCACTTTTGCCGATGTGTCAAGTATAAACCAGCCTTGACGAGTATTCAGTTTAACACTGCCAGTTTAATAATGCATGTCCTCAAGCATCTCTACAAAAACAACACCCTGAAGCAATCAAAAACACACTACTCTGGGATCTGATAAAAATACAAAAACATTTGCCTTTTAGACATTATAGAGAGATATTGGGCTTATGTGGATGGTAGAGATATAGTTTGGAAATGTATTTATCCTCTCAGATGACTATTATGGCTACACTAAAACTGTTGTAGAAAAGCCATAGTTTTAAATTAAACTCAGTATTAGCAACCTTAGCATGTCAGCAAACAGTAGGCAGCATATCATGTGACAGTTTAGCAAAGTCAAGTATAAAGATGAGGAGAATGAAGTTGTCTCAGTCAAAGTGGTTTATACATACAACATCAATCAAAGTAAGGAGTCTTAGCTCAAATGAAATTAAAAGACTTCTACTATATAATTGTACACAGTCTGCATTACTTTTAAAATAATAAACACATAACTACCTCACCTGTAATGTGTTTACTGGTTTTTATTGATTTAATTTAATTACTACAGACAGCCTTTCTTTTGAGTTGCCTCTGGTAGTTAGGGTTTTTGGATTGTTAAAATGGCTACATTTGCTTTTGTCTGAAGGTCACATATTATTAAGGTGCTATCAAACCTGGTTAAAATATAACCTGCTTTCATCTGTAACCAATGGTGAATATTTAAATATGTAGCAATAAAGCTTATTGGAAACAGCTTTGTTTGATCAGTAAAATGTTTTCTGTTTTAAAGAGCAGTATGATGTTAACCAGAGCCCAGAGCATTCTGGCTTACTGCATGATGGGCATTAATGGTCTTACCAGGAGAAATGATGTAGAAGAAATTCTTGAATTCATCCATCCAGACCTCTGCCAGCCGCCTGTTGTTCTTATTGATGATCTGCCCTGTTCCACCAGGGAATGTGTATGGAGTTGCTTTTCGGAAAACATGACCCACGTGGGAACAAGTCACAATTTCTAGTGTGCCACCACATTGCCAGATCTGAGGATATAAAACAAATCAATATTGTACACAAATCTTTGTATTTTTTATATTTTGTTAAGGGAATACAGGGTTAGTGCAATTAACAGTATTGTTGCTTCCCAGGTACAAGGATCTGGGTTTAAATTCCAGCTTGGTCAGGACAGACCTACAGTTGGCTAATGGATGGGTATTTAATTTACTCTTAAACCAAAATAATGATGATTTCATGGGCATTTGTCACTTACTGTGCATTTCAAAGATAGTTTTGGCATGTGGAACTACCCGTTATTTCAATATTATGTAGAAGTACTGCATTTTGTTCAAAATCTACCTTTGACTTTACACCACTTGCAAGTTATTAAATTAAATCTAAACATATGATTTACTCATAAACGTTCAACTTAAAAATCTTTTACGTTTTGGGGAAACAAAACCCGAAAAACAAATGTTCATTCTACTTCAGCAGGATACTTACTGTCTTTCAGCTTAGATTGCTACTCAACAACATCACCTGTACAAAAATGTTCTACCAAAGAGAAAGTCACTTTAATTAACATCATATTTGTAATTTAAAAATGAGTTGAAAATGGTTGCTTTGCATTAATCTAACAGACATCAAAACCTCCATCAGAAAATGGCTGTGCAAATGTTTGACCAACACAAAACAGGTATTTCATAACACTCCTAACAATTTATCTGTCATGATCACCTTTTTATGGTTTCTAATCCTTGACTACTGCTGATCTCACTGAATCGTATTATAAGGAACTATTAAGATTAATAGTGACAAAACATAATTAACAAAAAATAAATAATAAATTCCAAACAAGCCCAACAACCCAATAAGAACTGTTTAGCACCCAAGTCCCATCCTCTCCCCTCCTACCCTCAATCACAAGGCACTTCACAGGGGAAGCCAATGCACAATCAAATCTAACAAACCTCTACCAAGGTAAAATGAGGGTTGGAATTCTCTCTCCCTGGTCCTCATTTTGAGCTCTCCAATGACGCACATAATCAGAATTTATAAATACTGTGTGTTTTCTCACATTGGCAGTTGCAACTTTCACAACACAAGCATAGCAGCAGCAGTGAGGTTACAGTCATGTGATGCACAAACCAAGTAAAGAGAAAGTGTGCTTTGCTGGAACTGCAAGAATCGAGTGTGTAGTGTGGGCACACTAAGACAAGAAGCATAACAACATTTGAAGATTCAGGACATGATAGGTTGAGTCCATAAGTAGTGTTTATTACCATATTGAACAGCTGTCAATGTTAGTGTTTTTGAGCAATTGTATATTGTATAACTGTATATTCTAGTGACGTAATGTGACTGTAGCCACTGCTGTTTTAAATATGTTTTAGTGGCACACAGGAGTGCCCTTCCACACAGAGTTTATAGAAGCCCTAAGCAAAGGAATCATCACGTTTTGTATGTGTATTCCTTCCTTCTACAGGTCAGTTACAAATTTGTGTTTGCTGTAAAGAACATGAACACACATGCTTATAACCTAAGGACTGTTGAAAATTACATGGGAGAAATAAGTCTTATCTATCTGAATAAAGTTCATCCCATCCAGTCAGTCAGTCATTTTCCAACCCACTATATCCTAACACAGGGTCATGGGGGTCTGATGGAGCCAATCCCAACCAGCACAGAGCGCAAGGCAGGAAAAAAATCCCGGGAAGGCAACCATTGCAAGGTACACACACACACACACACACAAACACACACACACACACACCAAGCACACACTAGGGACAATTTAGGATCGCCAATGCACCTAACCTGCATGTCTTTGGACTGTGTGAGGAAACCAGAGCACCCGGAGGACACTGACACAGACACGGGGAGCAGGGCTGTGGAGTTGATAGATAAATGCTCCGACTCCTCAGTTTCTAAATCTTCCGACTCCGACTCCTCTGTATGTATATACTATGCTAATGTATTTTCTACATCCATTGAAGGAAAGGAAGGCAACATACATGTCATTTCACCACAGAACTACTGGCTAGGAAGCCAACACTCTACTATAATGCCAGATTAAAGACAAACACAATTGATTGGCGGCCGCAGATTGCAGGTGTCCACATGGACGGGCAGATCCAGCTTGCCGAAAATCTCGACCACCGCCTCCATCCAAAGTAATGTGATGCCTCTGTCTGCTGCAGTGGCTGTCTCCTCTGTCAGCCAGCCGGACGTTTAGTGCATTGTGTCACTCACCGGCCAGCTGATCAGCAGAACGAGCCTCTGCTGGAGAGAGGTAGGGAGATCTGTGTTCTCGGCTGAGAACACACCAGATGATTTTTCAGGCGTTTGACGCGTGATGACTCGTTGAACGGCCGAAAAATCGGCAGTGCATCTGTAAATGTATGGGGGGCTTTAGGCTAGGTTCACAGTTCCCTGTAACAGTGGAACACGACACAATGGAAAGCGGTGCCGCACCTTACCTGTGCATTACATCCCATATAGTGACGCATACAGTCAATGAAAAGCATGCTTCATGGTTACTTGACATGTTCGTTTTGTGGTAACATTATGCACTGCATGCATTGGGCTTTATTCTTACAGCAGAGAAGTAGATCATTATGACTGTTTGTGAATTGGGACATTTCAACTTACTTTTTTAATTCCCATTTAAATTTAGTAGGAGTCGGAGTCGGTTAAGTTTTTGCCGACTCCAGGTACCCAAAATTGTCTCCGACTCCACAGCCCTGACGGGGAGAACATGCAAACTTCACGCAGGAAGGACCCGAGAAGCGAACCCAAGTCTCCATACTGTGAGGCAGCAGCGCTACCACTGTGCCACCGTGCCGCCCTCATCCCATCCATTGTTCATATTTCTTTTTATAAGCTATAAACCAAACAGAAACAGGCAGAATCAGATGCATCTCATGTTGTTTCATTACCACTTGCATGTGCCTTAGCACAGAGCAGATGAGCGAGAGACCAAGAATGGGAAAAAGAGAAAGCCATCCTAATCTGGGTTGCCAGAGGCATGGTTTTTCCACCACACTTGGCTATTTTTCAACACTTGTCATCATTCTCAAAACCAGTAGAGGCAAAGCCTGTGCTTCTCTCTGTCCTTAATAATCCAAGGGGGAGTACCACCAATCCCCCAAACGTGCTAGCCATTATAGTCTACAGAGAGCACAGCACCATTAGGCAAGCTTTCAGTTGTCACTGGGCTGGAAGTTATTTCAGGATCTGGCAACCCTGATCCTTAATAGCAAAGAGGAGAACACATGCTGCACATCCCACCTTCACAGTGTTTAAGTACACAGCCATTTAAATAAGCATAAAACACAGAATACACTGTAGAGTTTTTCTGTCAATGCTAACGGACATTAGAGGCACAGTAGTAAGAGGAAGATTAAATCTGCAAATTCTGAGTTGCTGTAATCTGAAATTAATAAATTCAGATTGTTGTGTAAATGTTTATACATTTCTGATTCTTTGTGCAAAACATGCATCAAATTTCTTGAATTTTAACACCCTTAACTGAATGTGTAGGAAATGGACAGGTGGACTCCCATTTAGACTTTGTTTTAAATAATAAACACAAAGTCAATAAAAATGCCATACTGTTTAACTGTAAATACTTGTTTGACTGAGCCTCTCTTACAATAGCTCTTTTTTTACTATTTTGTGTTGAAATAGATAAAGCTTGCAATAAACCAGAAGGTTGTGTATTGCTAAAGGCAGTGCTTGGCTACAGCATCAAGAACCAAACTTTTACTAAAAAAGTTAACGAGGAAATGCAGAGATCATTGGACTTGCAATATACTGATAATGACCTGCCACCCTCCAATAAAAAAAGTGACATTTGCTGGTAATTACTTGAATCATGTTCTACAAGTATATATTACTAGCCATGTGCGCCCAACTAGCTTGCGCGTGTTAAAGTTGTCTGTGAAGGGCACCCTGTTTAAATGCGGCTGCCAGTCGTGAACTGGGCCCTTCGTCGCACAGCATTATGATTTTTTTATAAGGGAAACAAAATTACAAAAGAAAACCCTTGGACATTGATTCTATAGGAACGGCCTACTCGGAATCACTGTCCGAATCGTAATTATGTGGTGGTGTGGGAGCATTTCTGCTTCTGTCCGTTCACAGTCAGTCTCGTTTTCACGATGCTATCGTTTCCTCTCACGATGTCTTCTCAACCTCTCTCCAATCTCGCAGGTTGCTTTGTGGCAATCCAAAGAGTAAGGCAATATACACGGAGCAGTGGTTATAAAAGGGGACACATAGGTATCCAGGCTCTTTAAAGCATAAATAGGAATCACTTCACTGACATGTGAGCAAGCCACGGTACAACTGTGAGATGCGCAGTACTCGCCGGCTACAACGTAACAATAATAATTTCCGGAACGTGCTGTTACGTTGTCATTCATTTTACCCACTGTCTTTCTTTCATTCATATGTTACGTAGGCACGTACCTTTTATCTTCGGCAATCTCATTCTCTAACCAGGCCTCAGGAGCTAACCAGCATAACACTGTCCACCACCCCTTTCGTTATTCCTGCACATTGTTGACATCCGTGAGTAACAACAACTAAACTGGAAGGTGGTCTACGCATGTGTGGAATTCGCAGACAAACAAAGATCAAGATCTAAATGAAGATCTCTTTAGTTAATTTAAAGCACAACAATTTGTTTAGTTTGAATGTCTGTGTTTTGAGGTGTGACTGGAGTACTACAGTCTTCAGTAGTATAAGCCTGGAGGAGATTCTTAATGCAATGCCTATGTTTTAGCTGTCTCTCTACTGCCATCTAGTCCTTCTTCTAATTCATTCGCGGACAAACAAAGATCAAGATCCAAATGAAGATTATATATAGAGATGAGTTGTAATAACTTGTAGCCCAGTATAATATATACATCACATATCTTCACATTTATGAAAGAATAATCTGTATATTTTTATTAATCTACCAGAAATTTACTAAGTATTTTTTAAGACTCTGAAGCCTGAAGTAACATAATAAGAATTATTTTCCTCATACTATCCTATCACTCACCAAGCTCTCTCTTGTCTTAAACTGCTGCTTCACAGTGAATCAGAGAGACAAATGCTTGTATCATCTGCAGACTACAATTCTGAGAGAAAATGATGCAGTCTGAGCCAAGCCTGATCATATAAGCTGTGACTGCTTGCTAGACTTTGTGAGGACAACACTAAGATTAGATCATCAGAATTGCTGGCCAAAGTCCAAATCACTGGACACTGCATTGCTCCTATCAAAGGAGAAGACAATAACTTAACTTTCACTCATATTTAAATGTGTAAATAAAGGTGACATGAAATTGTTTAATTTTAAATACAAAATCTTTCTATTTTTCGTATCTGTGCTGCTAATTAGAATACTGGGGATAGCACTGGCATTCTTCTCACACTTACAAATGAAGCTGATGAGTAATAAAGGACTTTCTTTTTTCATTAAATTACAGCCTGAAAACATGGAGAAAAAGTAATGAGCAAGAAAGCAACATGGAGGTCAGAATTAATCCTAGGTGCTCAAACTGGCCAGTATGCATCTGCACAATGACTCCTCATCAATTCAGATGACAACAAGAATAATTAAGACAGAGCTGAAGAACCAATGACAAAACACCCCATTAGAAAACATAGTTATTGAGCCAGTGTAGATTATTCTAGGAGGCAACAGAGGGGGGTCTTTAAACTGATTAAAAGAACTTTAGTTAGGAGGTTCAGTAGAGTCAGCAGTCAGTGAACCAAACTAGTCATTCATCAACAAACATACAACTAAGAATATAATTCTATACTAGATTTCTTAATCGTAACATACTGTACTTAAGACAGGGTTGTAAGTGGGGGTGAAAGCCTATCCTGGCAGTCCTGGGTGCAAAGCATGAAACGGCTCCAGACAGGGCACGAGATCACTGCAGGACCCGCTTACAAAGATGTCACTTTAGAAGTGTTAGTCAACATAACCTGCATTTACTTGTTGATGTAGTTGGAAAGCAATCTTCACTCGGACTATGAATGAATGTGGGAATTTTACTCTGGCTACACAATCCTTTAGGGAGCAGCGTCACCCACCACACAACTAGCTAAATCCAAAATAAACTCAAAACAAAGAGAGAATGAGATTCTTAAAACTATTTCCAAGATGCCGTTGTCATTAAAAGCAAAACAAACTGTGGGTCTGTTGGCTCTCTGTATTCAAAATGAAACACTTACCTAAACACTTGCTAATTGACCTAAATTTTAAATTATAATCTATCATTTTCTATCAGACAAAACATGCATATGTACACCAGGTTGGAACAAATAATAAACAAGCAAGCAAGATATGAGTCACTACATGATACATGAAAAGCAACATAAAAATAGAATATGCTGGATTCACAAAGCCTTGGAATTATTGTGTGGTTATTAATTCTGCTATTTTTTATTTTTTATCAGGAAACATGTCAGTTAACTAGGGACCATATGTCTAGATAGACAGATGAATGCTTTTGAAATATTCCTTAAAGAGTAAGACACATTTTGTTAACATTAACAATGCAGAGAAAGATAAAAACTATCATCAATAATGACGACAACACTGGTAATAAAAACTTCTAAACAATGACAAGGACACTGAAGAGGAGAGCTGCAATACAGTCAATGAGTGAGCAGTGATTACAATTAATTAAAGCCATTGGGGGCAGGAGTTCATTAAACTGTCTATATTGCTGCCAGTCGCAGTGAACATCAAGCTTCACTCTGTGGAGCGAGTGTTCTAGTACAAAACAGGAAGACACACGCTTTCTGCTTCGCTGTAATATTTTTTGTTAATCATTCACGGTTTCATTTTCAACTTTGTGTGTTCCAACTTCTTTTCTGTACTACATATTATGAGTGACTGTTCTGGATGTCCCTATCTTCATTTAGTGACATTTTGTGGCATTAATCATAGTATAAAGTAGTTGCGCTAAGCTAAAGTAAACATCTCTACAGTCTCTAAAAATATTTACCCTGGGTTTCTCTTAAATAGATCTATCTTCCTTACTAAAGTACAAGCAAGGAAACAATAAGAAATACTGTACATATTATATAAAAATAAGCAGCCATTGTAGAAAAAAGTAGTGGTGATGACATTGGGATTTACTTTAATGCTGGGAGCTCCTCCTCCCTAAATCATCTTCTTGGGTCTTCTACAACATCTCTTTAACTCTGTCTTACCTATATTCACGCTTTTCTCATATTTGTGTTCATATTTCATCCTGGATGAGAGAGTCATGCTGTCTGCATAGCTCACTGGGGTAAAGCAAAGGTAAATCTTGAAAGCAGTGAAAGTTTATAAAGTCAAATAGCACTGAAAGTGGTAATACTTGTTAAATGTTTAAAGTAATTTAACGTTATTAATAAATGCTCAAGTAACTCAGCCTTCTTGAACAGAACATCCCAAACACTTATTTCCACAACCAGCCTGAGATGTACTGTATATATTATTTAAAGTTCAACTATTAATAAGACCGGAACAAATGATTTTCTATATTTTAAAGGGTAAATCAACTTCTTAAATGAACTCAAAATGTTTATTTTAAAAGGACTTGATAACAGGCAGAAAGAAGTGTGACAGATTTCGTGAGTACATACAAGAATTGTTCATCAGAGTGTTCCATACAGACACTGTGGTCTAGTCACGGGTTCTTGAACTTGAGCCAGCATCAACGAGTGATTTATTCTCAGTTCTTTACTATATCTAGCTTTATTTCATCCAGGTTTATCTCCTTGTTACATAAGCTGACTGTTTCCCATTGTGTATCAGAGGTGTCATGTGAGCAAACAGTTCAAATTAAAATTGGTAAAATCAGAAATAGTTTGTCAGTGGTATGCATTTTAAAAGGGATTAATAATTCTGGGGGCTACTTGTATAAGTGGGGGGCTACTAATATGTTGTTGTACATACATGGCTCCAGCAAGTTCAATACTAACAAGCTATTTTCACAGTAACTTGTTTATTAAGGCTTTAACGCATTCACAAATCTGGCACTAATATTCAGAAAGCATGGTTAATACTCTTCAGTTTTTAATGCTGGTAAAATATTCTATAGTAATGAATATTTGGTGGGAGAGGTGGTGCAACAACAACAAACATTATGACAGTGAACCTCTCACTGATTACTACAGTATGACATTTACATACATAAAGGATTCAATTTAGAAAATTTAAAGACTAACAGTGTCCAAATTTACACAGATAAGAGATCAGCAGTGGAACGACATCTTCTATCCTCTGGCATCACCCAATAATGGATTAACAATCTGTGTAACATGGTGAACTTCTTTGTGTCCTATCATAAATGATTTGGCTTGAGTTTCCTCTGAACTAAATTCCCACAAACTCAGTGTGACCACAAGCAGAAAGAAAACAACAGTGAAAGCCTGGGCTTCTCTCTCCACTTTCATTTTCTTTATGCCAGTTCTGTGTGCATGTGGATCCAAAATTGATCTCTGCATGAAGTATAAATCAGCCTTCAAGCACTCCTGTCAGCAGGGGTTTAGAGATTAAAGACTGGTTCCTTCAGCTATAAAGGCGGCTCTGCAAGGTAGTCAGCATTGGAAAAAGAAAAGTCTGATATTTCTCAGTGGAAGGTTATTTAAAGCATTAAATAATAAGGAACAGGCACAAGATCAAAATATTCAGTAAAAAGATAGTATTTAGTGTCTCGTCTCCATATATTATTCTTTAGGTAGATTTTCATAAATATTAAACTTTAAACCAACTGGCATTTCATAACAATGATGGGCTTCCTTCACATAAACCAACACTTGGACCTATAAACCCTGAAATATCATGAAAGACAATGAATTTGCAGTACTTTTAGGGTACATGTGTTTTGATGAAGTAGCTACAAAATTCGAAGAAAATGGAAAGCAAAGAACATAAAACTAAGTATTCAGAAACTGTATACCAGGGTGGCACTGCTTGTGCCACGTGGACTATAAATTTCATGTTAAAAATTCAGCATACTGTGTCAGCTCACTCTTACTTTATAATGCTTTGGCCTTATTGTTTTTCAATTCTACTACAATACTAAATACAAGATCTTTCCCTTTTGTGAAACTGTAAGAGCTCGCAAGACTTAGGATTATATGATAAGCTACACTGTTTGAACCCACATAAGTACCACATTCTTCAATTTAACATATTGATGCCATGACCCTGATTTATCAGAGTGACAGTGCAAAAAGCACCTTACAGCACAGGGTGAGCTCCTATGGTAGTGTTAGGGTGGAGGCAGCTTGCTACAGCAGAAAACATTCTGGCTATCAAAAAGCCTGATTAGTCTTTGAGCTGATATACTTACCATTTAATCAACTGGCCAAGATGGATCTATTTTGCATCCTCTGTGGATAGCATGACTCCTGACCCATGCATAACGAAACTACTTTCACAAGGAAGAAAACTTCTTGCATATATGACTTTCTGATGCTCAAAGTCACCCTTACATCATACTTACTCTAAAAGATATTTCTAAGTTTTCTCCTCCCCAGATGTCCATGCCAGCATCATAAGTGCCAATCTCCTCAAAATAATCTCTGTCAATTGAGAAGAGACCTCCAGCCATCGTAGGAGTCCTGCAAAATGAGACCCAAGATATTTAGCACCCTTGCTGAAACAAAAACAATTGCTTACTTTCCTCTGAGATGTATTCTTCAGGTTTAGCAAATTAAACATTTTAAAACAATAAAACAAGTGATTTGGAGGATAAACAAATAAAGATAAAACCACACCATTAAAGAAAATAATAAAAATATAGCCTACTTTCTGATACACCAGGATTGATTTCCATATTTAACCCCAACCACTTCTTCCAGCCAAGTATGTCATTCTCTTACTGTTCACTTGTTCTCTGGTCTCTCATTCCTCTGTATAAACAAATCATGGATTTGTGACCTACTCAAACTTTAGTAAATCTTGGTGTAGTGCTAGGTTTTGTATTTTAATTTTAATTCCTGTAAGTACTGGAGACACCATGCCAAACTGCTCTTGTACTTCCTATTCTCACAGCACCCATGACACATGACATTCTCCTAAAGATCAAGCAGGATGACAGCGGTCTTTCCTTTAAAGTATACAAAACAGTTGTGTTTGCCCTTTTCTTGTTTGTTCATTTGTCATGTAGTGGCCTAGATAATTTAACTGCAAGTACTTCTACATTTATTGGCATAACTAAAGTCCCTATCATACAGAAGAAACTAAATTCTATGTCAAATAGTGAGGAGAACAACCCCAGTTGTACTACCTGGCTGGATTTAGTTACTAACCCAATCAACTGGAATGTCATTTTGTTGGCTTGGATTCACTTACTGTTAATTTGGGAGTCCTCTACCTCTCAGGGCTCCAGTCACACTTGTAGGACGGTGTGTCCTCTACTAATGTGAATTATTTACTAGTTAATGATTACAGAGATATGTCACATACATCTGGTATAACTCAGTTGCACAATATGTAGATGTCCTTCTAAAGCACTCACTTAACTTGAGTAATCTAACAATGCACACATTTTCAGACATAATAAAACATCAGTTTAAAGAACCATTCACAGCTACTGTCAGAGGTTGGATTATGGTCTGACCTCTATGGCCATACTCAGACTGTGCTGAGTAGCATGTCAGCAGCTTTCTTCAATGTTCTCACACTTCCTCTTCTCAAACTAAATATGTTAAGTCTATTAATTCTCTACATTCTTTGGCCATTGTTTTATAATGAAAGCAGAGAAATAACAAAGATGCTATCATTTCCAAGTATTTTACATGTATACAAGTATACTACTTTTCCTGTTGTTTGTACCAGAAAAGTGACAACCACTTATAAAACACGTGTAACAAAAATAGCATCAACTAAGAAACTCAACTACCAAAACTTTATAGATTTGTAATAATAATCTCTACTGGAAAACACTCATCAGTAAAATTTTTAAGTTCTACAGTACCCTTTGTAAATGCTAATATAAAAAAAAACATCATAATAATAATTATAATAGGACAAAAAACAGAAATAGAATTCCATTAAAGACACATATTCTCATTCAGGTTGAGAAGAGATTTAAACAATTAGCATCTGCAGTGTGTACCCAAAAAGTGCACCCAGTGTCCCATAGTGACTGAATGGCAATACTCCCTGTAATTGTTTTGCTCCCGCTGGTAAACATGCACTTTAAAAAAAACTTCCTCGTGGAAACCATCTGTCAGAATAAGAAGAAAAAGCTCTTTACAAAGATGCACTTTGCAGAGTGACACAAAGGTTCACAACTGAAAATAAATGCACAACATACCCTTTATGTCCTTGTTGTGATGTGAAATTTTGCATTAGCTTGATAAATATTTTGTACGTCTTTATTTGTAATTTAGGCAAAGCAATGTAATTTAGTGTTTACCAAACCCCAACCCCTTTACGACTAAGTCTGTTTGTAATTTTACGACAGGATTTGGGAGATGTGTCTTAAACCAGTTTGGCGAGTGTTTCTTTGCTAAAGTCTTTCTCTCATCCCACACACAAAGCCAGGTTAGTTTAACATATGGTCCTGTTGGGGGGTTGCAGGTGTTAAGATGTACTATTTCCCCCCATTGGTCTGAGGTATGGCTGTTTGGAATTGGCTTGTCTCAGAGGCCTTTAAGTAGCATGATGTCCTATTGGCTGTAGGGGTTAGACAGAAAACCTATAAATTTGCTTGCTCAACCACATTCTTCTCTCTCGCTTGCTAACCTGTGATGATGTAGAAGTATCTTTCTCTTGTTAACAACTGAACTGACAAGAACAGCACAATGAAGAGCACAGCTTCAGCCATATTGAACAGGGTTGAGGCCTGTTCTGAAGAAAGCTGAGCACCAATGATGCCTTAACTAGAGACATTTTAAGTAACTACAAGTCTGTATGCCACCTGAATTACACATCACCATTTTATCAGGTTGTATGGTTGCCAATATTCAAATGTACTTTGCATTTTGTTATTATTTATGAATATTATAAAATAATACATTATTTTATGTGTAACTTAACTCCTGCTTGTCTTTTTACTACATCTAATTGCCTGAGGTTTTAGATATAGAAGGGAAGGTGGGGATGAGTTATATACAACAATACCTTATAAACAGTGGTAAGTCTGTGAGATTAGGCATTCTAAGGCTACATATTAATAATACAATAAGGGAAAGTAGAGCAATATATATTACTTGGTATTACTCTACCAAGATAAAACAGTCCTGAATATTAGCACGCTGTTGCATAACAGGTGAGAGCACTGCTGTTCAGATACTCACCTGCTCTCAAACTGTTCAATGGATGCTGGTCGGTAACTGGAACACAATTTTTGCTTCTCTGTTCCTGACCTTTTGTCTTCTCTTTTTTCATCATGTCTTCCTTTAGAGGGTCAATGACTATATGTTCTTATCTTTCATCGACCTCAGTAGGCATTGGAATTAGCAATCTCGTGAAATAACTAAGTATTGAAAAACCAAATGACTTCATACATTAAAACCATATTCTACTCGTACTGTGCCATGGTGTCTGGTTCGCTTACTTGACAAGGTGTAGATCAGAGTATTACATGCGTAAGTCTGATCACAATCTGATATCTGGGTGGTTACCTACCAGGTAAACGCTTGTGCTTGGTTGGCTGGTAGGCAGACATTCGCCATGCCTTCTCAGATCACAGACGTGATATTTAGCACCTGCCAATATACCCTGTGAAAGCAGCGAACCAGCCAGCCACTTTGTCTCTGGTGCTGATGTCCGAGGTTCGATCCCCACAAGGGGAAGAAAACTATTAATTATCTATATATTTAGAAATTAAGGTCATACTTAAGGCATCAGAGTCAGTGACATTACCTTAAAATGTTCAAATTCTAAGTTAAAAGATATGTCTAAGTAAGTATAGGATTCTTACACTTCTTTAAATGTTACAGTATTGCTCTGATGTGATTAAATGTGATTGTATTTGTGTGTGGACAGTCCTTAAAAAGAACTGGCAGTGCACTGCTCTATGGCCCTTGATGGGAACAAAAGGACTTAAAAGTGGAACCATGTTGTACCACATTTTTACTTGAAGTTACTGTAGCATTTATTAGAATGACTAGTGCTATTTATTACATAACTGAGTCTTTTATCAGTTATGTATAATTTAAATTGTGTATGGCTCTTTATTCTTTTGACTCATCAAGAACATGTTTCCTGATACTGTTTTGTTACAGCAGGTTGAAAAAGTATAAAATGGGGAAATGTTATTAACTGCAGATGTTACTGAACACTTGTAGAAAGAGTGTTTGAAGCACAAAGGCCATCAGTTAAAGCAGTAAAATCCTTACCTGACAGGTAATGTCCGGTCTCCTTTCCTTCTGTCCATCTCTCGTTGTGGGACAGGGTACCAGCGAAAATTCAGTTTCCAGTTAAACCCACCATATGTCATGTCAGAGCCGGCCATATACTCAAATGTGTCATCACTGATGACATCAATGATAGGACATACCACAGTTCTCCTTTAGACAACAAGAGAGAGAAAGACAGAAGAAAGAGTTGGAATTTCTGAAATTCAAAGGGACACTTTCTGAAGATCATTTTGCAAATATTGAAAAATAAACAGAGGTTTATCTTTCTTCTGGTCAAGTGTAATTGTACTCAATATGTACAACAAAGTTATGTTGCATAGGACAGCAGCACAGATCATTTCAGAATAATTTTTATTATCTTTACCTAATTGAAGTCCTGCACACATCTGAATATACTTACAAAAATACAGTTAGTGAAACAACTACAGTTGCTTTGGTGCAAATGAAAGTGACAACAGGTGCACTGGAGAGGCAACAGCAAGACACCCCCAAAAAGGGAATGGTTTTGTAGGCGGTGGTCACAGACAATTGCTCTCTCCTTATCTTTGCTGGCTGATTCTTCTCTGGTTTTGTATTTTGCCAGTGTCGTTTTCAATACTGGTAGCATGAGGAAGTACCTGCAAATGATTCAGATTGCACATGCCAGCTACAACAAGATGGCACATTCATACAGTGAGGGAAATAAGTATTAGATCCCCTGCTGAATTTGTAAATTTGCTCACTTAGAATTAATGAAAAGTCTCTAGTTTTATGGTAGTTTCATTTTAATGGAGAGAGAGACAGAATATCAACCAAAAATCCAGAAAAAACACA
Source organism: Polypterus senegalus (assembly GCF_016835505.1). NCBI lineage: Eukaryota > Metazoa > Chordata > Cladistia > Polypteriformes > Polypteridae > Polypterus > Polypterus senegalus. The sequence goes on from NC_053168.1 coordinate 111,995,383, forward strand.
TTACATAAAAGTAAAAATAAAAGTGAAATAAGTATTTGATCCCCTACATCCCAGCCAGAATTCTGGCGCCCACAGATTGGCTGTGTGCCCATGTGGCACACAGATTACAATCAATCAGTCACAGATACTCCTGATCTCAACTCGTTACGTGTATAAAGCACACCTGTCAGAATAAATTTTTTCCATTACATCCTCTTCACCACCATGGGCCAGACCAAAGAGCTGTGAAAGGACGTCAGGGACAAGACTGTAGACCTGCACAAGGCTGGAATGGGTTACAAGACCATCAGCAAGAAGCTTGGTAAGAAGGTGACAACTGCTGGTGTGATTATTCGGAAATGGAAGAAATATAAAATGACCAACAATCGCACTCGGTCTGGAGCTCCACGCAAGATCTTGCCTCTTGGGGTGAGGATGATCATAAGAAGAGTGAGGGTTCAGCCCAAAACTACACAGGAGGAGTTTGTTAATGATATGAAGGCAGCTGAGACCACAGTCAAAAAGAACACCATGGGTAACACACATGTAGAGGCCAAGATGGGCTCTTTGGTCTTGCCCATGGTGCTGGAGAGGTTGGAATGGAAGAAATTGATTCTGTGAACACGTGTGCTTTATACACATAACGAGTTGAGATCAGACGTATCTGTGACTGACTGATTGTAATCACACAGCCAATCTGTGGGAGCCAGAATTCTGGCTGGGTTATAGGAGATCAAATACCTATTTCACTCAATGACATGCAAATCAAATTTTTATCTTTTATGTAATGTGTTTTTACTGGATTTTTGGTTGATATTCCGTCTTTCTCCATTAAAATGAAACTACTATAAAAATTAGAGACTGTTCATTTCTTTGTAAGTGAGCAAATTTACAGATCCAGAAGGGGATCAAATACTTATTCGCCCCCACTGTATGTGCCATTGGAAGAAGGCTCAAGAGCATGGAGGTGATACAAGGAGAGGGGCCCTTCAACACACACACACACAGTATGCATGGAATTTTTTTTTCAGTTCTTTTAGGACTACTATTTACTGTTTTACATCCATATTTGTACAATGGTTTACAAATAGACTAGCAAAGGTACCCTGCACTACCCAGGGTGGTGGCACCAACTAAATTTCAGAGTGCATGGTATTCTGATGTGCAAATGGGGAACCCATGCAAAATTTGGCAGAGTTGAGTTGAACAGCTTGGATTTGCACACTGGAACAACACACATTCAGCGTTATATAGTAGATTGCTTTATTCTGTTGTAAGGCTAGGTGCTAAAATGGAATATACAGTACAGGGTAGAGGAAATAACTGCATTCTTAAAAAATGTTCCCATCATTGCCAGGACACGGTTTTAACATAGTTTCTGCATAGGTGTTTGTTTGATCAAAAGACTCTACCTACTGCTTTAATCATATTTTGTGGTTTACCTTAAGCTTATATCTTCAAAACACAGAACTGATTACTCTTAAAAGTCTCTTTAAACAAGATTCCATTGTGTGTCTTCTCACTATTCAGTTTGTAAATATTGTCCCACTCAATATTTAAACACTCATTTCAAAATAAAAACGGTTGCCTAATCGATTTGAGTAAAGTGTGTGTTGTTTTCAGAATATCCACCCATCTCCTAAACCTGCTTATCCAGAGCAGTGTCACAAGAGAAGCTGAAGCCTATGCCCTCAAGCATCAGGCACAAGGCAAGAACAATCCCTGGACAGGACCCCCGTGTCTTACACAATAAACACACACATATCAGGGGCCAATTTAGCATCACCAGTTAAAATAAGATGCATGTCATTGGACAGTGGGAGGAAACTGGGACAAGTCAGAGAAACCAATGAGGACATGGGGAGAACATGCAAGCTCCATGCAGGGAGTATCTGAAACATGAATCCCAGATTCCTTTGTAAATGACAGCAGCACTGGCTCTGAGGCTAGGGATCTGGACTGGTAATCGGAAGGTTGCTGGTTCGAATCCCGTAAATGCCAATAGGGACTCTGCTCTGTTGGGCCCTTGAGCAAGGCCCTTAACCTGCAACCGCTGAGCGCTTTGAGTAGTGAGAAATGCGCTATATAAATGCAAAGAATTATTACTGTGTCACCCTGTTTGAGGAACATTATTATTCTAAATAAACTTCATGACTACTGTACAGTACTACGAGGTGTGGCAGAAAAGTAATGAGACTGATTTTTTATTTAACAAAGTTTTTATTTTTTTCAAACATCAATGTTATCCCCTTCAAAGTAGTTCCCTTGGGCAGCTACACACCGATGGAGACGTTGTTCCCACTGTTGGTAGCAGCGCTGGAAGTCTTCAACCGGTGTGGTCTTCAGCATGTCCGTTACACTCTTTTGAATGTTTTCTAAAGTCCCGAAATGACGTCCTTTGAGGACATTTTCAGTTTAGGAAAAAGGAAAAAGTCACACGGACTGAGGTCAGGTGAATAAGGGGGCTGGGGAACCACAGGAATGCCTTTTGAGGTCAAAAATTCTGTTATGGAGAGGGCAGTTTTTCGGCACCATTTTGGCACAGACCTTTCGCATGTGCAAATGTTCAGTCAAAATTTGATGAACGGTAAATCTGTTCAAATTTAATTGTTCACTCAACATTCTTAATGTTAAGCGCGGTCTGATCTCACAAGAGTGTTCACCGTTCGATGTTTTCATTGGTTTTGAAGTTGAAGTCCTCCTGAGCGGTGTTCATCTTCAGCGTGTTTTCTGCCTTCAAAATGATTTGTGCCAGCGAAAAACTTGAGCTCGGGATAAAGAATGTTCCCCATAGGCCTGTTTTAACTTTTCAAATGTCACACTTGCCGTTTAATGGCACAACGTTGCTCCAAATTCCGCTGTTCCATTTTGCGTGGCGCACAACCAAAAACACAACCGCTAATAGCAGTCACAAAAATCACGTAGTTAGCGGAAGGAGTTGAAACTCGCACTGAGCTATGGGAGGTACTGATACGTGCTCTATCAAGGACAACAGCACAGCATTGCCAGATCGCTTGCAGTGTTGCCAGTCTCATTACTTTTCTGCCACACCTCGAATTCATAGCCTTGTGGGTGATGTACTAATAAAATCAGCCATTGCACTCTATCAGAGAAATGAAATCAAATATAGTAGAATGAACGAGTGTCATCCACTTCTGGTGAAGTGGTCAGGTACATTATCCAAAGGTGCAATGATGTCCTATATATGACAAATAATCTTGATTAATGAACTTATTTGTTTGTCCCCACAGCTACTTCCTACAGTAACATCCTGTTTTGGTTACAGATATGCCAAAACCATCCATCCACCCATCCCATTGAGCAATGATCCACTTTTATAAGCTGAAGGTGTACTGGGGAAATCCTCATTGGTTTGTCAGAATCATGGTATGATCTCATCTGTAGTGGATATTGATGGGTGTCCCACTTCTTCTTTGTGATTAGCACTTGTCTAACTACTTTTGAACTTCTCTGTCCAATTATATAGTAATGGCCATGGTAAAACACCGTCTCCATTTTGTTCAGAAAGCATTTTATGGATTTCTGCCTCAGGTAACAGTTTTAGCCCTTTAAAAGCAGGTCTCTGTTTGCAGACAAACCAAACAAAATTAGGGCAAAACTGCAGATAATTAATGAGTTACTCCTGTATTTAAGAGACGGAAAAGCCAAAGATAAAAACAAGTATAATTCATTTTAATTTTCATCAAAGAAAGAACTTGTATCTTCATGTATGCACAAACACAGCATATTCAGTGTAATTTTCTTCTCCTTTTAATTTTGGCAGTAATAAAACATGTGCGGCAGGCTTCCCCCCTGGCAGCTAGATTTCCTTCCCTAAAAAACCGTCAGCTCAATGATCTCAAAATAAAAGTAATTTTGAGACTGCTTGCATCAATGCTCTGCCTTCTTTACAGATGAAATCATGGCTTTTGGCAAGAAGTGCACTTTTGATATCTGATTACATGACATGCATGACTGCTGGAAACATAAGAAAACGCAGTTTTGAAGAAAATGTTGGAATATCTGAGCATGAACGCGAAAAAGATAGATAATATGGAATGTCAGTATGCTAAGTCTCTTGTAACAAAGTTTTACTAAAATCTAACAAATCACACAGTTCATAAATGTGTAGACTTGTTTCAAATCACCCGTTTAAAGACAAGGACTGATTCACTATATAAAATAACACATACTCAAATCAAATAAACTAGTGCACTGAAAGTACCACCACCAAAACAAGTAGAATGAAATGCTCATCATAAGAAACTTAGTTACCTTTTTTAAAATGATACCTGCATACTGTTCTTTTAACACAAACCTGGTGTATTTACACAATATACTAACAGAATGTGCAGTAGTTCTCAATTTAGGCAATTCTGTATGTGGTTTAATCAATACTGCCAAATGTGAGAAACTTTTGGAATTTCACAAGACATTAACTTCAATAATTCATTACCTAAATTAATTAAAGAAGCAAAAAAGCAGTAATTCACAAGCCCAACTATTATAGTATACAAGATTGCAATAAATCAAGCCACCCATTCATTTTTAAAACTCAATTATTTCAGTTCAACAGCAAGGAGAGCCACATCCCAGCCAGACAGCATCAAGCAAAAGGCAAATAACATCACTGGGGCCAGTCCATCACAAGACACAACATCATTTCAGAATTACCAGTTATCCTAATTGGGATATGTTTCTGGTTTGAGAGACAAAACCCAGAGAAAACCTTGTGTAAACAGTGATACTGACATGTCTCAAAATGAGCTAAAGCTGTGAGGCAGCAATGCTAATGATAGTGCCTTCCACAGTTAATCACATTCATTCACATTCAAACCTTTAACCAATCCTCATCTGTAGCCCCTCTCATTATGGTATAATGTACACCATACCCATTGTAACATGCTGAGCTTTGGTACTAAACTAAAGGACTCAGCTTTTATATTTTCTTTATCATAATCTTTAAGTGGGATATGCACAGTGAATGTGTTTGGTAGCATTTTAAAATTAAGCTTTTTATCAGATTTACCATAGAGAAACCAGATAAGCTTTAGTAATTTAAATATTAGTATAAAAATAAATTACAAACTTTAATTGAAAAGATTGCCTTGTTATTTGACAAGAAGTTCAAAATATATATGGGTGTTGTTTTTTTTTTATTAAAGAAATGTCCTCAATACAGTAAGTGAAAGGAGAGTGCAGTGTTCTGGTACAAAAGACGACATTTACATAATAATATGGATAACACTCTATGGAGCCACATAAAGGAAACACGTATGCATTTAAAGAAAATGTGAAGGCCATAAGTCATATACCTCAGGGGATAAATCACTTTTGTCAGCGTATCAAAAATAGAAATTTCAAGAATATTACATTTCAAGTTTATTAAATCCTTAAAGAAACACTAACTTTGAAATATAACTTTCTTCTATAGCTTTCATAGCACTAGAAAAATAAAATTTACATCAGAGTTCATGAAGGCTAACCTTCTGAACGTTGATAGTTCCATAAAGCAGTGTCTAAAGAAATGCTTTCAAAAGAACTCCAACAAATGATTTGTAGAATCATGTTGCTTAATAAAACAGCTTTGATGTGTCTATTATAGTAACGTGACAAGGACACATAACGGACTGCATTAGACAACTTGGTAAATTACATTTCTAATCTCTTATAATCTTTGAGCATGTCAGGCTGGCAGATGTCTTGATTCCTTTATTTTGCAGAGGGGCACAGACATTTTCAGTCTCAGTGAAAGATCCATTTATCTTCTTTCAGAGTAAGCAGTATACATGAATAACCACATTTGAGGTATAGAAATTCAAAATTACACTATTTAAAATCCACAGAGCTGTGCTTCAGTAAGCACAGAAAACTTGTAATGATTATTAATCATAGTCTATATTTTAAAATTACTGCCACGCACACACAAAAAAGAAGGCATAGCACACTACAAACATCCGAACATTTTGATTCAATAGATGTTACTTTTATATTATGATATGCCAGAAATATGAAACTGGTGGAGTCATGAAATGAACATGAAGGAGGCTCAGAAAATGCAAGTAAAAAGCTCTAGAAAGCATGAAAATTCATTAATCTAACTAAAAAGGAGCTTTAACTTTTTACTACTGAGATCTTGATTAAAATGGCCACAGGACTAATGCTAGATTAGCTAAAGAGGAGCTACAGTATGAAAACACTTTTAAATTCATCAGACTTCTGTGTACAGTGACCACTTGTAGGACACCTCTTTCCTAGCTTCACCTAATTAGAGTTAAGGGGAAAAAAGGATTTTAGTCTTTTAATTTAACTTGGTTAAATTAAATGCAAGCAACGCATGTAAGCAGAACTGTGCCCACTCTGTGCTTTCATGAAATTAAATCAAACAATGAATGTCAATATCTGAATGTAAAGCCTACAGCGTAGTTTAATTGCTATTTTATCAATAGATAGACATACATAAACGATGTGTGTCCTTCCTCAGTATTTTTTTAAAGAAAAGCCATATACAGTGTATACATATTACTACCCATTTCTGCTCTATACAGTATTTAAAACGTTCTAATTTTACTACATTTACTTCTTGACATATTTTAAACAGTCTCCTTTAAAAGCTTTCTAGAACACAAACAGAAATCACAAAGGTTGCCCTTTTTATTCCTCTACTGTCCTGTCAGCATCGAGAGAAAAGGGGATTTAGAAATTGATGTTCAAAATCAAGACACAATGTGGAGCATTGAACTAAAAGGTGTACAGAAAATCAATGGATGCAGATTTACTATAAATACTTCTGAAAAAAACATTACAAATATTTGGATAAATATATCAGTTGCTTCATGATGAATTTGACAATATTTGATACCAGCAGAACATGAAATACTGTTAAATGTCCAAAGAATTACTTGAAGTGTAAACTGTAACTGATTTTGGTGAACAGTACACCAGTAATGCTCAATTTATATAAAGGTGTCTCTTTCAACACAACAACCAGATTTTTGGAGGTGTCTAAATTTAAAAACATTTTTTGAAGGATTTAGCTGTCAGCTGTGACATGGATCGCAAATTATACCTACATAAAGGACTCTCAATCATTTAAGAAAGGAGAAAAGTTACACATCTAGAAAAATAGGAAAATAAAGAAGCTTGTACGACAAAAGCAGTAGAAGATGCACTGAAAGAACAAAACGTTATTTTAAGTCGTTGAGAATGTCTACATTATGACAACTCCTCCAAAAATGTACAGTATAAAACTTTGTATTACTTAATTACAATTACATAATAAATTAAATACCTAAACTGAACATACACATTATTGTTGTTTTTTTCTACTAATATCTAGTAAAAAAAAGTTTAGCTTTATTTAGAATATTATGAAAGTTACTGAAAATGTAAATTGCAGGTAAGCTTTTGAAAGGATACATCTGAGCTGTTACTGTTCTTCTATATGCTGCTCAAATGCAGCTAAAATCAACTAAAAAAGTGTCAAGTCTACAAAAAGATAAAGCATAAACATAAGTGCAAACAAGGGTAAGAGTAAATGAGCTGGGTTAGAAGCAAATGGTAAGAAATGCACTTCTCATAAAAAGCTGGTGGGCACCTTTTACACATCTTTACCCTGCCTATATTTTTGCAACACCCTTGGAAGTTAAGATATTCGAAGATGAAAGTGAAGATAAGTTCAAAATAAGATAACAGAAGTGCTAAAAGTTGCAGTGTCGAGATAATGCGTGTATGCAGTTCTTTGTACCTTGTTTACCCCTGTCATCTACAGAGGGGCCCCCACCAAGCCTAAAACTAAGATACTGCCGATAGGCATCCTGTCACTTCTATCTGATGACTGAGCATGATAAAAAGAGACTTCAAAGTAGCAATCATATTTCAAAGTAAAGCAGGTATATTGAAGGAAGACTCCATGAATATTTATGAGAGTTAAACTTCAATTTTATTCATTTTATGGTTAAAAAAGAATGACAAGAATGAAAGATTGATGCATCTGAGGTGAATTGGGCTAATCTGCATTTATGAAGCAGCAAATTAATATTTGCTTTAGAAAAGTAAAAATAATTATTCTGTATTTAAAGAGAGATAGCATTCAGATTCCCAACTGCATTATACCGTGTAGCTGCTACACCTAGAAATGTATATTTCTCATTTAGAATATTCACATACCATTAGAGCTTAAGCTATAAATTATGACTCATGTAAAAAATTAGAATGGAATCGGAATGACCATTACTTGTCAATCTGTACTTAAATTTTAACCATAGAAAGGGTGGTTTACAGGTTTTGCTTAAACCATAAGCTTCTTTAATCAATGTCTATACGCTGTGATCCAGAGGTTCTACTTTGTGACATTTATGGGAATACAGATGTAACAGACTTGACAGATATTTACGTAAAGAAAAAAAAAAGCACTGCTTCTGCATTTCGATACATCCAGTACCACTGACATCAGCACTACTGAAGAAATTTACAAAAACGTGCAGAGGATATTTACAAAGTCAAGTTTTTCCATTAGTTTATTTTTTTTAGAATGTTATGGGAAGAAATATACAAGCATTATCATATGGAAATGAGAAAGCAGTATTCCAGCACACTAAAAAATAGAAGTGTCTGTCCCTTCAGGCTCTCTCTTTCTTCCTTTGGATAATGGATTATGATTTATGCAGATGACGCATCAATTTCAGGAGCTTGTCAAAGATGCACAATACACACATGTCACATCCTTGATGCTTTTATGTAATGTGAAGTCTGGTCTTTGCAGCAAACGGCAAAATAAACACAAAGGCTAAAGTTCTAAACAAAAAAACTAGACTCGAATGTACCACAATTATTCGGAACATCTAATAAGATAAGTTGCAGAATAACAGCATGAAGGAAGTGTGGGATGGGATGAAGATCATCACTGGCTGCAGCTCGAAGCGAGGTGCCTCCATCCAGAGAGGTTTGACCACCCTAACCCACTCTCACTCTCACCTCACAGTACTGAATCCTCCCCCCATCCTTCCGCGGAGACCAGCATAGAAGAGAATTCCCCCCCAACCACAATTACAGCAGCCCAGATAAGCAGAGAGCTGAGGAGACTTCGTGCCAGCAAAGCAGCGGGTCCAGATAGAGTATCGCCACGACTGTTGAAGGCCTGTGCACTGGAGCTGGGGAGTCCTCTACAGAGAATCTTCAACCTAAGCCTGGAACAGGGGAGAGTGCCAAGGCTTTGGAAAACATCTTGCATCACTCCAGTCCCAAAGGTATCACGTCCTAGTGAGCTGACGTCACATGTGATGACCATGGAGTGGCTGCTGCTTCACCACTTGAGGTTACAGGTCCGCTACGCCCTCGACCCTCTGCAGTTCACATACCAGGAGAAGGTGGAAGCGGAGGATGCCATCATCTGTATGTTACACCGATCCCTCTACCACTTGGACAGAGGCAGTGGTGCTGTAAGAATTATGTTTCTGGACTTCTCTAGCGCCTTCAACACCATCCAACCTCTGCTCCTTAGGGACAAGCTGACAGAGATGGGAGTAGATTCATACCTGGTGGCATGGATCGTGGACTATCTTACAGACAGACCTGAGTATGTGCATCTCGGGAACTGCAGGTCTGACATTGTGGTCAGCAGCACAGGAGTGCCGCAGGGGACTGTACGTTCTGGTCCTGTTCAGCCTATATACATCGGACTTCCAATACGATTCGGAGTCCTGCCACGTGCAAATGTTTGCTGATGACACTGCCATTGTGGGCTGCATGAGGAGGGGGCAGGAGGAGGAGTATAGGAAACTAATCAAGGACTTTGTTAAATGGTGCGACTTAAACCACCTACAACTGAACACCAGCAAAACCAAAGAGCTGGTGGTGGATTTTAGGAGGCCCAGACCCCTCCTGGACTCTGTGATTATAAGAGGCGACTGTGTGCAGAGGATACAGACCTATAAATACCTGGGAGTGCAGCTGGATGATAAACTGGACTGGACTGCCAATACTGATGCTCTGTGCAAGAGAGGACAGAGCCGACTATACTTCCTTAGAAGGCTGGCGTCCTTCAACATCTGCAATAAGATGCTGCAGATGTTCTACCAGGCGGTTGTGATGAGCTCCCTCTTCTACGCGGTGGTGTGCTGGGGAGGCAGCATAAAGAAGTGGGACACCTCACGCCTGGACAAACTGGTGAGGAAGGCAGGCTCTATTGTAGGCACGGAGCTGGACAGTTTGACATCCATGGCAGAGCGACGGGTGCTGAGCAGGCTCCTGCCAATTATGGAGAATCCACTGCATTCACTGAACAAGATCATCTCCAGAAAGAGGAGCAGCTTCAGCGACAGACTGCTGTCACTATCCTGCTCTACTGACAGACTGAGGAGATCGTTCCTCACCCACAATATGCGACTCTTCAATTCCACCCAGGGGGGGTAAATGTTAATATTATACAATGTTACAGACTGTTACACCTGCCCCGCACTCTCCACCTTGCATTTTTTTTACTTGCACTGAATTTTTATCACTCTTTAATTAATATTGTTTTTATCAATATACTGGTGGAGTATGTGAATTTCCCCTTGGGGATTAATAAAGTATCTATCTATCTATGAAAAGAAAATCTTAGTCCAAGCAAGTTCTGAAAACCTTCTCCGTCTGCTTTTTTAAATTGTTTGTGACTTTCTTTACCATGCTACACTTTGAAAATGACAAACTGGTCACCAAGAAATTTAAAACTAGATTAAAGTTTCACCACAAAGTTGAAGCACCAACACAAATAAAAAATCTATATTTGAGGAACAATTAAAAGTTTACAAGTAAACCTGCAGGTATGACTGTAAAAAAAGAGAGACAGCCTTTTTTCTTGGTATAAGCTGAGAGGTTAAGAGGAGATGGTGAGAAGTAATATTCAGAGCAACAACACAATACAACCAAAAGTAAGAAAAGCTTTATTACTTATCAGCACCACATATGAGCACATGCAAACCACAAGCCCTAGTGTCTGTCCTCCATGCTTCTGACACCAAATATATAATTGATCTAATACTCTAAGGAGGGTTCCAAAAAGGGCCTGTTATAAAAGTAGTGTCAGGCTTTTGTAAAACCTTCAGTAAAAGTAATTACAAAGAAAAAGAAAAAAAAATTATTGAGCAGATCATCAGGTTAGCAGTACCTCAAAACTACTAGTCCAACAAAAGATCCTGTAGCCTTGCATTAGTTGATTACTGCAATGGGGCACATCACTGGATTTTATCTTTCCAAATGGTTAAATGACATGGAACTTTTATTTCTAATTAAGGATTAATCGGATTTAAATAAGTAATTGTGAAAACAGCATGTAAACAATCTAGTGATGTATATAACACATGAGAATGTATATGTATGTAGTCCACAGAGATATAAATGCACATTTGTTTAAAATTCAAACTACACATTTCAAATTTGATGCATTCTGTTCTCAATTATTGGCTGACAGCCCAACTATAAACATAAGGGCTCAACTCACAAGAGCTAAAGAGACTATTAATATAACTAAAATCAATATCCACAGTTAAGAAAAAGGTTTTAAGAGCAACGACTTGAATCAAAGATTTTTCTTTCAACTGGAATACTTAATGAGTCCTTTCTGAATATGTGTCAAGACACATCCTTGCCTTCAGGTATCCAATTTCAGAATCAACTTCACTAAAGTAAAAAAAGAGATTCAGGGAATGCAATTGATTGTATTTTAGGCATTGTGACGATACAGTCTCCCACATTTCATCTTCTTCTTTACATAAAGGTTTCTCTCTGACCCCTGGTGGCTTAGCCTTTCAAGGTATGGAGTGTAAAAATATAGCAGAGCATGTGTGCCAGGCGGGACAAGAACGAGGACCATAAATGCCCTACTCCATACTCCTAGCTCACAGGTAAATAATGTGAACAATTCTTAAGGACCAAGACCAATATTTATTACCAGAGAAGCAGAGAATGGGAGGAAAACTCAGGGATGGCATATTTGACTCCAACAGTAGATATGAGAGAAAAATCAGCAGAAGTGGATGTTGGTTTCCAGCCTTTGAAAACTCAATAGTATACCTTAAGATCTGGCAAGAAATCTGACACGAATCAGTGTGGAGTGTATCATGGCAGGTATTTTTTTGTTACACAGTAAATTACCAATATTTATAAAGAATTACAGAATCATATTTCTTTCTACAATATTGATAGAGAATGGAAACTACAACAAATATTTCTTCAAAAATCATATTTTTCAAATGGCAATAAAATTACTAGTAACGGGCCTCTAAGACAAATTCTCGGACTGGAAATTATTAGAAACCTCATTAAGTTTAAGAAAGATAAATGGCCCTAAAAATGGCCATAATTAGTCACTGTTTGGATATCCTGTTCACCTTACATGTTACATTAACAAAATAATGTTAGATATTCCATTAATAAAATAAAAACTTAATTCATCTTTCCATTTTACAAAACAACTCATTTGAAAACAGGGTCAGGGAGGGTGCAGCTTATCAGAGCGTAACATGGCACAAGGCTGGATGAGTTGTTAGGCCATTGCTCAGAAACAGTCTCCAAACCCCACTATTCCTCCAACCATCCTAATCATACCAAAAATCAGGCCGGCCACAGTAATACCAACCAAACAGAAAAGTTATTAGATTGATATTAAACTGATGTACTGATCTATATTTTTATGTAATTAAATTTAATATTTGCAATGCAATTTAATATTTGCTTTTTCATCAGAAACAAAAGCAATCACCTTCTCTGTAGTATTAATTATTGCATGTCTACAGTATGGAGACAGCATGATACGATATTGCTTGTAAATGCTGCAGAAGAGCCTTATACTGATGATCATGCTATTGGTATACACTGTATTCTCAAAAATGTTTACAGCAGTAGCTCATTACCTACTTGTAAAACAGAAGAACTCTGACTGCAACACAAATATAACTTATGCAGCCTACTCAAACACTTATCATAGAAGCAGGCACCAGGTGGTCCCAGGGGGCATTGTAGCGTGAGAAAATACTGTCAGTGTTCTAGCCTCACCCAAAAGAGCAGGCATCTGGTAGGAGACTTCTGTTCAACAGTCTGTGAACATCTGAAACAGGTCAGATACTCCCATTAGGAGAGGGTTGCATGAGTGTGCCCTACTGTATTCCTGTTTTGAGAGAAATTTTATAATCAGTGGAAGATGATAACTATTTTACTAGGATTCACAATTGTGTGCATAGATAACTAAGATGTTATTGTTATGTTCTATTGTATTTACAAAAAAGAAAAACAGAAATAAAAAAAGGTTTCAAACTTCCAAGACTATTTCACACACTGGGCACAAATGATTTCACTGACCTTTGAAGTCCCCTGGAGCTTACTAACAATCATCATCATTTCACTTAGTACAGTACAAAATGTCAGATGCTAACAAAGAAAGATACTGTGTGAGTTTCTGACAGGTGACTGCTATACTGTCCATGTGGACAATATTAATCTAAGAAGTTTCAAAAGCAAAAGGTGCCACTGGACCAGGCCTCCAATTTAGTCTTCGGAGTCAATGCATCTCCTGAGCCTTGGCAAATGCACATTTATATTAAAGATTAATTTGTATCTAGACACTCTGTAAGTATCATAGGAGGATGCTGATGGTGGATTAATAGTGCAGTGTTTCCCAACCTCGGTCCTGTGGCTGCAGGTTTTTGTTCCGACCAGCTTCTGTTTTTAATTGAACTCCTGGGCTAATTAAGTGATGTGGTATTTCCCAAGTTCTGTGTGTTGGGAACAATACAGAAATTAAAAAACTAAATTTGGTAATACATACATATATATATATATATATATATATATATATATATATATATATATATATATATATATATATATATATATATATTGTAACAGACGGCCGGCACCTCAATCAGGCCTGGACGTCCCTGAACTGGAAGAGTGGAGGAAGGCAGCCTTTCCAGGTCACTGCCTCCCCCAGGATGCTAGGTGGCAGCTCCCCTGTACAGTAGCTGTGCCCCAGATTCCCTCAGGGCATCATGGGAAATGGAGTCCGTTTTCTCAGCCCTGTTGGGTGCCATGGGTGCCACCAGGAGCAGCTCATAAAGGACCTGGAGACTTTTCCTACAACCTGGAAGTACTTCGGAGTCAGGAGGACAGAAGCCCACAGTACTTCCGGGCTGCTTGAGAACTGATGATGTGTCGTTTAGCCCGGAAGAAGAGGAGAAGCACTTCTGGGACGAGTAATATATAAAGAACTGATAGAGACCCAGGAAAGAGAGCTGGAGTTGGGAGGAAGTGTAACGGAGATGCTGGGAGAGGAAGATTGGATTGTTGCGATTATTGTTAATCGTGGTGCTTGGTGCACTTTATTTAAGAAAATAATTAAAAATTATACGGTGCTTTTTATCGTGTATCCTGAACATCTGTCTGTTGGGTGTCACGGGGCAATAGCTCTCTCTCTCTCTCTCTCTCTCTCTCTCAATATATATATATATCTATATATATATATCTATATACTAGACATTAAGCCCGTTAAAATAACAGGCGCTAGAACAGTTGTGCATAAACATTTGTATGAACAGTCTATATTAAATGGCAAGGGACCTTGTATGTGACTGTAATACGTATCACTGTATTGTGTGCCTTTAATTTTCTCTCTCAGTAATACTGGTTTGTATTTCCGTCAAATGCCTGTAATTTTGTCTGACAGTACTACAGTGGAACCAAAGTAATCTCCCCCATAGGATTGTATGTAAATACAATTAATCTGTTCCAGACCGTATGAACTGAATGTAAATATATATTTTGTTAAGTTTTTAAGCACAAACATAGTTACCTATACCATAGAAAGCACAGCATAATAGTAAACTAAATGTAAAAACATTGAATAACATTAAGAAAACCTTGAACAACAGAGAAAACTAACACTGCAAAAATTTGCGCTATAGCCTTATGACCCGCTCGCTAAAAACTCTTTTTTTAATGAGTTTTAAGCACAGGGGAAAAAATTAACATTTGAAAAATCTGTAATTTAATAAACAACCAAGAAAAGTAACATTGCAACAATGCACACGTGCCCCTGTGTCTGTCTGTCTCTCACCTGTGTGTGTGTGTGAGACGCGTGCGCGCCTGTGTGTGTGTGTGTGTGTGTGTCTGTCACTCTCTCTTTCTCAGGGACTGAACACGTGCTGTGTGGCCCTGCGCATGCGCACTTCTTCAGAAGACACACACACACGGACACTGGACACACAGAAGGGTTATATTAAAGAGGAAAATATATATATATATATATATATATATATATATACACACACAGTAATCCCTCCTCGATTGGAATGCAACCCCCGCGATAGGTGAAAATCTGCGAAGTAGAAACCATATGTTCATATGATTATTTTTATATATTTTAAGCCCTTATAAACTCTCCCACACTGTTTATAAATATTCCCCGCAGAGTTATACAGCATAATCCTTTTGTATTCTCTTAGATATTAGGTAAGATTCATTGAAATTATGTATATAAACACACTGTTTATATACAGTAAAACCTAAATATTATTTTAAAGATATTGAGTGTCTCCGATATCACATGTTACAGCCATTACGATAGACATGCCACCAGCATTAAATACGTACAATGCAACAAAAATAGTATACAGTAAATGTAATAAGTACTGTAAGTAGAAAATTAATTATGGTTACTCACCAACAATGACTTGTCCGATAACAATGAGTTTAATTTTACTGCATAACAAGGGAGAGCGTTACAGCTCTTTTCCAAAGGAGCCTCTTCAGGCGATTGTGCAGCACCACCGTTGTTGTTATTCCAGGAGTCTTCAATCCAAATCCCTAAAGCAGATTCCATCCAGACTACTGCCTTATTACATCCACTTACAACTCGTTTTGCACCCTGGTTAAAAGGACACTGCGGCCGTAGATCTTATATTCCTTTCCTACTTTTTAAATAAAAAGAATCGTAGCCTTCAACAAATCCAAAACGTTTACCTTTTCGGCAATCGTTAACATCTTCCGTTTGCGCCGCACGCCCCTGAAGCAGTAGCAGATCGCTTTGGAGCCATAATGAAGGGCTTGACTATACACAAAGATAAACACAAAAGAGCACAACTCTTTACACAGCGAAACACGTTGATGCTGAATGAGCGAGACAAGACTTCCTGGTTAACACTGCATTCAGCGCGCAGGAACTTAACTGCGTGCTCTGATTGGTTAGCTTCTCAGTCATCCGCCAATAGCGTCCCTTGTATGAAATCAACTGGGCAAACCAACTGAGAAAGCATGTACAGGAAGTAAAAAGACACATTGTCCGCAGAACCCGCGAAAAATCTGCGTTATATATTTAGTTATGCTTTCATATAAAATCCGCGATAGAGTGAAGCCGCAAAAGACAAAGTGCGATATAGCGAGGGATTACTGTATGTGTATATGTATATATATATATATATACACACACACACATATATATATATATATATATATATATATATATATATATATATATATATATATATATATATATATATATATACACACACATACATATATACACACACACACACATATATATATACACACATATATACACACACACACACATATATATATACATACACACACACACATATATATACACACACACACATATATATACACACACACACACATATATATATACACACACACACACATACATATATACTAGCAAAATACCCGCGCTTCACAGCGGAGAAGTAGTGTGTTAAAGAAGTTATGAAAATGAAAAGCAAACATTTTAAAAATAACGTCAGATGATTGTTAATGTAATTGTTTTGTCATTGATATTGAGTGTTGTTGTCATATCTATCTATTTATATATATATCTGTATATATATATATATCTGTATATATCTGTATATATATATATATATATATATAGCAAAATACCTGCGATTGGCAGCGGAGAAGTAAAAAGAAAAGGAAACATTTTAATAATAACGTAACATGATTGACAATGTAATTGTTTTGTCATTGTCATGAGTGTTGCTGGCATATATATATATAAATATATATATATATATATCTATACATATATATACACAGTTATATATATATACATATACACACATACATATATATACATACTGTATATATACATACTGTATATACACATATACATATCTACATATATACTGTATATACACATTTATATATACAAATCTACATATATATATCCACATATATATATATTAGGGGTGGGACTCGATTAAAAAAATTAATCCAATTAATTAGAGGCTGTGTAAGAATTAATCTTGATTAATCGTATGTAATCGCACGTAAATTTGCCCCAAATCGCAAATGTTTTTTTTTTAATTTAAAAGTGTTTTAGTGGGCGACAGAATCAAATAATAGACATGTACATGAATATTGTAAACTGAAGCTGTTTTAATTTCTGAAAAAAAGCCTTTAAACTGCATTTGAATTCAAAACAGAAACAAAAATATCATCCCTGGTTAAAATTGGGCAGACTTAAAAATAAAGTGGTAGTTTAAGTACTTTAAGTAGATTTTCAGAATAGTATTGTCTTTAAATAATAATAACCAAAATTTCAACATAAAGTGCAGTTTTTCTTCTTAAAAAAATAAGTCAGAAACATAAAAGGTAATTTGACCAACTTAATCTTTAAACTCTGAGTAACCTTAGCCAAAATTATTTTGTACATTAGGCTAAAACAGTGTGATCATTGAACATTTTGTAATTAGATGTAATTAGAATTACTAACGGTCACGGAAGTCCAATGATCCCCAGTAAGAGCCACAAAGTCCGCTTTCTGTAATGCATCTAATTTTGCTTGCTTTTCAGTGTGCACAAAACCATGCTTTTATCAAGGCTTCGCTCGGGAAGTCGAAATGATCAGTCGTAGGAACGCGCTTTATTCCGACTCTAACATTTTTGTAGCTGTGATGTGTGCATCAGTGTAATGGATGTACCAGGAAATGATGCATTGACAAAAGTTCCCGTTTGCTTGGAATTGAAAGTGTGATTAAATGCGTTATTTTTAGCGCGTTATGGAGTACATGCATGAAGCTTCTCAGCTGTGCTTGTGCTAATAAAGGGAAACATTTTAAAAATAGCGTAACATGATTCTGCGTTAACCGAATATTTTTCATACGTCCCAAACCAAGGAGATCGAAGGTAAAATGAATCAGTAGTAGCGTACATACTCAGTGCATCCCCTCTCGGGAATCGAACCTCGAATGTCGGCATTAGAGGCGAAGACTCTACAATTGAGCCACAGCATGTGGCTTGTCTATGCGAGTATGTACTGTAGATAGGGGTATATATATACATTTATATATATACCAGCGTATCGCAGTGGAGAAGTAGAAGTTATGAAAAGAAAAGGGAACATTTTAAAAATAGCGTAACATGATTGTCAATATACAGTAATTGTTTTGTGAGTGTTATTGAATGTTGCTGTCATCAAGGATTTGATTATCATTATTTCTTTCAATCAGGGTCGTATTTGTAGGATGTGTTGTGTTCAAGTTACATTCCGTGTTTGTCAATCGTTGTAAAGATGACAGGTTTCATTCATCGATTAGTTTCTTACTGCATCAATAAACAGCTCGTCTTCTTCTTTATCTGAGACCTGACACACTGCATGCACGGGTTTTTTTTACACTGTCTTCCTTTAGCGGGACATTGACTTTTCCACCGTGTGCTTTGTTTCCACAGTAGCTGCATTTATGAATATGCTTATCAGGCGCTTCATATTTTTGCTGCCTTTTCAATTGTGTAATTCGGTTTTGTTCAGCTCTTTGGAACTGTTGCTTTTATCTGTGCACTGCGTCAGTTCCGTGAGCCACTTTCGGTGTACTTGCATCGAAGGTTCCCAGCTGTGCTGGTGCCATCTCGTGCTATGTCCATAGCTTTATTTAATGTTACCTTAGTCCTGGCACTTAAAACTTTCTCTCGCAGTTTAGCTGAGTTTGTGTCAAACACCACCCTGACCATCTCATCTTCCTCTCCATAAGCACAGTCCTTCACCCGTGAATATTTACCCGTGGCAGTTTGCTATTGGATTGCGCTGACGGACTGGCCTTCTATGGGCAGGCACTAAATTACAAACGCCAGCGGCAGCCTGTCTATGAACTTAATTTAAAGTGTAGGTTTACATCGTGCTTTGTTTCCGAAGTAGCAGAACTCGCTTCTTATTGTTTGCTGCCTTCTCAATTATATAATGCATGTTTTCTTGGCGCTTTTTGAGGTCTTCCTGGTTTTCTATGTACTGCGTGATTACGTGGGAGGCGTGATGATGTCACGAAACTCCGCCCACGGCGTTGAAGCTCATCTCCATTACAGTAAATGGAAAAACTGCTTCAGTTATGACCATTACGCGTAGAATTTCGATATAAAACCTGCCCAACTTTTGTAAGGAAGCTGTAAGGAATCAACCTGCCAAATTTCAGCCTTCCACCCACACGGGAAGTTGGAGAATTAGTGATGAGTCAGTGAGTGAGTGAGTGAGTGAGTGAGTGAGTCAGTGAGTGAGTGAGGGCTTTGCCTTTTATTAGTATAGATATATACACACACATATATATATATATATATATACACACACATATATATATATATATACACACACACACACACATATATATATATACACACACACACACACACACATACATATATATACACACACACATATATATATACACACACATCTATACTAATAAAAGGCAAAGCCCTCACTCACTCACTGACTCATCACTAATTCTCCAACTTCCTGTGTGGGTGGAAGGCTGAAATTTGGCAGGTTCATTCCTTACAGCTTCCTTACAAAAGTTGGGCAGGTTTTATATCGAAATTCTACGCGTAATGGTCATAACTGGAAGCAGTTTTCTCCATTTACTGTAATGGAGTACATAGAAAACCAGGAAGACCTGAAAAAGCGCTGAAGAAAACATGCATTATATAATTGAGAAGGCAGCGAAACAATAAGAAGCGGCGAGTGACATATACAACCATATTCATGAGTTCTGCTACTTGGAAACAAAGCACGATGTAAACCTACACTTTAAAGTAAGTTCATAGACAGGCTGCGCTGGCGTTTGTAATTTAGTGCCTGCCCATATAAGGCCGTCCGTCAGCGGCAATCCAATAGCAAACTGCCACGGGTAAATATTCACGGGTGAAGGACTGTGCTTATGGAGAGGAAGATGAGATGGTCAGGGTGGTGTTTGACACAAACTCAGCGAAACTGCGAGAGAAAGTTTTAAGTGCCAGGACTAAGGTAACATTAAATACAGCCATGGACATAGCAGGAGATGGCACCAGCACAGCTGGGAACCTTCGATGCATGTACACCGAGTGGCTCACGTGAACTGACGCAGTGCACAGATAAAGAGCAACAGTTCCAAAAGGCTGAACAAAACCGAATTACACAATTGAAAAGGCAGCAAAAATATGAAGGCGTCTCATACATACAAGCATATTCATAAATCCAACTACTGCGGAAACAAAGCACACGTTGGAAAAGTCAATGTCCCGCTAAAGGAAGACAGTGTAAAAAACCCGTGCATGCAGTGTGTCAGGTCTCAGATAAAGAAGAAGGCGAGCTGTTTATTGATGCAGTAAGAAACGAATCGATGAATGAAACCTGTCATCTTTACAGCGATTGACAAACACGGAATGTAACATGAACACAACACATCCTACAAATACGAACCTGATTGAAAGAAATAATGATAATCAAATCCTTGATGACAGCAACACTCAGTAACACTCACAAAACAAATACTGTATATTGACAGTCATGTTACGTTATTTTTAAAATGTTCCCTTTTCTTTTCTAGCTTTTTAACACACTACTTCTCGCTGCGATACGCGGGCACCACCTTAGTTTGAGAAGAAGTCTGAAAAAATATGAGGTTAACACAGAAAAACATCACCAATTCAAGCTTTATGAATAATCGATTAAGCCATCAATAATTGTTTTGGTAAAGCCATCCTCCTTCCATTTTATAATTTTTCCGCCAATAGCCATGATTAAATGAACGGTAAATAAAGTAAGAGCAAAGCGAGGGTGACTTATTTAGGCAGGCATATATATGACAGCAACACTCATGACAATGTCAATCATGTTACGTTATTATTAAAATGTTTCCTTTTCTTTTCATTACTTCTTTAACACACTACTTCTCCGCTGGGAGCGGGTATTTTGCTATATATATAATATATGAATGACCTCCAAAGGCTGAGACTTTTGATATCATGAA